>NC_132787.1:64382790-64682790 GCF_048418805.1 Vulpes vulpes
TACATAGAAAGTCTGTGCTGAAAGTCTTAGCTGAGTGAACAAGAATGAATCAGCACAGTAAATAAAACGTTTTTTGTTTTTTTCTTGGCCTGCTACCTCAAGGTCATTGTTAGAAAAAAAAATAAAACAAAACAAGACCATGAGTCTTCTCCAGTAGTAGTTGTTAAACCTGGCTGCACAGGAGAAACATCTGGAGAGATTTTTGAAAATACAGATCCTTAGGCCCCATTCCAGACCTCATGAATTAGAATGTTCAGAAGTTTTGTTTTGTTTTTGTTTTTTGAGTTGTATTTTTTTTTTTTTAACACTTCCAGTGATTCTCATACTCGGCCAGGTTTGGGGACCACTAATTTGATCCACAGCGACCCAGCTTATGTTGATGGCACTTTAAGCCAAATCAATCAATACAAATAAGAATAAATGAATATTATTTTCTAGAAAAATATTACACTATGTCAGAAGTGTTTTCTTAATCAATTAGCAAAGGTACAAGAGAAGGGAATTTAGAGAGCTAATGAAGCAAGTCCATTTCATTCACTTGGATGCAAAACAGAAAAGCCACAATTACAATATTATCTGCAGAAATCAGTGTCTCAGAAGTCCATACATTTATGATGATTGCAATTAATGATCATAACTCAATAATGAAATCAGCCATAACACTGAGAGTCTTTAAAAGATTAACAAAACATGCATTTGTTTGGACTCTGAGCATATTATCATTTTATTGAATAGGCTGAAGTCAATGGACGAGTAATCAGGAATCAGTTTTCTTTTCCTCCCATCACTGCCTTCAGACATTCTCTGACAAATTTCCATTCTCTACCACCTGGACAGAAACTCTGTTAAAAGTCTTAGCTTTTCAATAACCATTAAGGATGTAAAAAGTCCAGTTCATATCCAGTTCAGACTCTTTCTTCTCAGCTTGGCCTGACCTGTGATGTAGGGAACATGGTGGGATGGGGGCAGTAGCTGAGGCGGGTAGGGAAGGAAATTTGGTCAGTTTTATCCTTAATTACTAATTGCTCCTGCTTCTAGCTTCTCTAAGGTAGGGATAGGAGGTCAGGGAACTCTAGGTAAATTGACAAATGTTTTAATCTTATAGCTATTTATTGTAAAATATTTCAGAAAAAAGGCATGAAGAAAATTTCAACACCTATGCACCAGCTTAGGAAATACAGCATTACCATCATAGATTGGCAAGCCTTTATTTGAAACCCTTGGGGTAAGATGTGTTTTAAAATTCAGATTATTGGGATCCCTGGGTGGCACAGTGGTTTGGCGCCTGCCTTTGGCCCAGGGCGCAATCCTGAAGACCTGGGATCGAATCCCACATCGGGCTCCCGGTGCATGGAGCCTGCTTCTCTCTCTGCCTCTTTCTCTATCTGTGTGACTATCATAAAAAATAAAAAAAAAATTCAGATTATTTTAAAAAATTCAGATTTTTTCAAATTTTGAAAAGACGAATACTGTTCAAATACCACATATAATATTATACTTCCAGTGAGGTCTGGGCTATAGCCCTAGTTAAATACATTAATATTTTCACAACCTAAATGTTTGGCTTTCTAGCCTAAGCGGGTAACTTCAGACCATAAATTCTCATGTCAGATCAGGTCAGGTTTGTGTGTGTGTGTGTGTGTTTCCTCCGAATGAGTTTGGGATTTTGCAAATGTAGTAAGGGCTCTGGATCTATATAACGAAAGCACTCTATGCATTCCTCTCTGATCCCCTTTCCTTCCCTGCAACTTGAGATGTCTCTCACCCAGAATTAGAAGTTTATAATTCTATTACAACTTCATATATATATATGCTTGTCTCCTAGATGTTATTTTATGTTTTAATAATTGCAGAGACATGTCTTCACATGACAAGTGTTATTATTATCTGGGAATTGTCCCCTATCATCCTCAGTGTCCACATGAAAACTCTTTTTTTTAAAAAAAGATTTTATTTATTTATTCATGACAGACACAGAGAGAGGCAGAGACATAGGCATAGGGAGAAGCAGGCTCTATGCAGGGAGCCTGATGCAGGACTCCATCCCAGGACCCTGGGATCATGACCTGAGTTGAAGGCAGACACTCAACAACTGAGCCACTCAGGTATCCCCCATATTCAGACTGTTTAGTTTGTTTCAATTCTCTCCTCCATCCCTCCCAGTTTTATTGAGATATAATTGCTATGTAACATTGCATTAGTTTTAGGTGTATGACATGATTTGATATATGTGTATATTGAAAAATGATTACTACACTAAGTTTAGTTAACATCTATCACCTCACATAGTTACACATTTTTTTTCTTGTGATGAGAACTTTTAAGATTTACTCTTACTAACTTTCAAATATCAATACAGCATTGTTAACCATAGTCACCATGCTGTACATTACAGCATGACAACCACCAATCTGTTCTCTGTTCCTATGAGTTTGGTTTTTTAGTTTGCTCATATGAGATCATACAGCATTTCTCTCTCTCTCTCTCTCTCTCTCTCTCTTTCTCTCTCTCTCTCTCTGACTTATTTCACTTGGCTTCAGGCCCTCGAGGTTCTGTTTTGTGGGGCATATTTGTGGAGGTTTGTCAGGTAAACCTCCATGAGGAATTTACCAATGCATTCTTCTCTTTCAAGGGAGGTGAGTTCTCTGATCTCATGTACCTGCACCGTCTTATGGCAGGTCTGGATCACTCTAGATACATGATGTGGTTTTCTTATATTTAACAATTTTCAGGGGTTAAAATGGCAACACCCTTCTTCAGCTTATACTGGTAGTGGCTCATTTACTCACTAATATTTATGGACTGTGACAAGCCAAGTGCTTCCTGTTTGGATGGCTAGAGAAGAGAATAGATTCTTGGCTAAACTTAAAACTATCCAGATAATATTCAAAAGATTCTCTTTTCTTATATAACTTTTATATCATATTTATTGAAGTATAGTTTACACGCAGCAAAATTTATCCTTTAAAAATATAGAGTTCTATGAATCTTGGCAGATGAATATCACGTAACCACCATCATTATCAAGAAATAGAACTGCCCATCATCTTAAAAAGTTCACTCGTGTCCCTGAATAGTTAATCCCTTCCTACACTCTCAGGCTCTGCCAACCACTGATTTTATTTCTGTCCCTGTAGTTTGTCTTTTCTAGAATGTCATATGAAGAAAATTATACACTATTTAGCCTTTGCGTCTGTCTTCTTTCATTTAGCATAATGCTTTTGAGATTCATCCATGTTGATGATAGATTATAGTTTTTGTTGTTGTTCTCGTTGCTGAGTAATAGTACTACATTTACTCATTTACCAGTTGATGGACATTTAGGTTATATCGGGTTTTGAGCAATTATGAATAAAAATTCTGTAAATGGTAGTGTGTATGTCTTTGTGTGAACATATGTTTTCATTCTTGAGTAGTACTTAGTAGTATTAGATTTCTAATTGCTTCACATCTTCACCAATACTTGGTATTATGAATGTAAAAAGTTTTAGCCATTCCTGTAGATTTAAGTGCTATTTCACTGAAGCTTTAATTTGCATTTCTTTAATGACTAATGGTGTGGAAAACTTTCTTTGATGACATGTCTATTCAAGTTTTTTTTTACATCTAAAAAAATTGAGCTTTTTACTTTCGTATTTTTGGTGGCCACCTCTTTCTCCCATCCTCTGCCAAAAGTGAAATGGTTCCTCTGTTGCATCTATACTTGGAAGGACCCTTTGGAAGTTAGTTTACGTAGTTGCCTTATAACTTTAACTTTCTAATAAGCTCAAGAAGAGTTAGGACTTTGTAGACTATTAGATTTTTCTCACTGTGATGGTAGGAGTGTTGTACTATTGTGGCTTTGTATATCCAAAGTCGAAGTGGCACCCTCTCATGTAATATTTGTTTTCAATAACCAGGTTGGTTTTTAAACCTAGCATTATTTTAAAATACTCCAAAATACATAACAAGATACATATTTTTAAAATTTAGCAGCTATCTTCAAACTGTCAGTGTTTTAAGTAAAAAATGGTACATGTAACACAATGTTTACAAAAGTAATTGTTGATCATATCAATTAAAAAGTTTAAGCATATCTCCTTATGTAAAATTCTGTTTTTAAATAAACTCTCAGGGCCACAAACTCAAACATCATCAACATGAATGAATAAAATAGGCAAGCTGTAAGAGATGAGGGAGTAGTGGGAAGCATGCCAGGTTATAGAATTCATGCTCCACGTAAAGGTGCTTAAATTCGTTTTAAAAATATTGTAGGTGGGCAGCCCCAGTGGCTCAGCAGTTTAGTGCCACCTTCAGCCCAGGATGTGATCCTGGAGACCAGGGATCAAGTCCCATGTCAGGCTCCCTGCATGGAGCCTGCTTCTCCCTCTGCTTGTGTCTCTGCCTCTCTCTCTCTCTGTGTGCCTCTCATGAATAAATAAATAAATCTTTAAAAAATAAAAATAAAAATATTGTAGGGCAGGACACCTGGGTGGCTCAGCGGTTGAGGTCTGCCTTTGGCTCAGGGTGTGATCCTGGAGTCCCAGGATTGAGTCCCACATCGGGCTCCCTGCATGGAGCCTGCTTCTCCCTCTGCCTATGTCTCTGCCTCTCTCTCTCTCTCTCATGAATAAGTAAATAAAATCTTAAAAAAATATAGTAGGGCAACAAAACATGCATGTTGGTCAAATGTGGCTTATTGGCCATCCATCTTCTACTTCAGATCTAGACAATATCTTTTAAAAAGAATTCAAAAATTCTTTTACCTCTTTGGTTTCATGGAACCATTTATTTTTGTTTTCCTGAGGTATTTCCAGATTCTACTAATGAGAAGCAATCTCTTTTATTTATTTATGTAGTCATTTAATACAGGTTGAGCATCTGCTGACTGCAACATTAAAACCTAGAAATTAAACTACAAAAAATAGGAAAATTGAGACGGGAAAGCTGTTGGCAGAACTTCTCATAAGGAAATGTGAGAAAATATCTTGATGAGCCAGGAATGAAAGAGAGAATATTCTCTCTCCACCTCTGGGCATATGCAGTTCTCAACCTTGAGCTATTATGTATACAGTGTTGTAATTCTCTTCTATTTTTCAGTAAATAGGACATCTGATAGACTACTAATAGGCCAATTTATGTCCTCTGATGAGTAAACCCATCTCTTTTTTGTGTCTTGTCCCCATTAAGGCTTATCCATGAGACTGGAGCCAGGAATGTGGCAAATATGCCATGCAGAAAGTAGAAAGCCTCAGACTCACTCGTTCTGGCTTGAATAGATGGAGAGAGGTAGCTATAGAATTAAGGTTAATTTTTAATTTCCTGACTAGGGGCTTAAAACCTGGCAAGAGACAACTTTAGAAAAGTTCAGAAACTTATGACAACATTTCTGTTGGGCATAGGTAGAGGCTGTAAGCCTCCATGAGAAGCCAGGCTCACAGACATTTCCACTGTGTTGCTAGACAGTAACTTATCATCTTTGGTGGGAGGCAGCTGCCAGTCCTGGTGGCTCATCAGAGTAGGGCATTAAGATAAAGAGACACCATGTGTAGGAACTTTGAGACTGAAGGAAAATATTCAGTCACAGACTTCAAGCCTGATTCCTGGATGGGTCCAGTTGTCTTTCTGTGGTCACTTATAGGAAGATGTCAGTCCATGAACCTGGCAGTGGAGATTAGACAGGAAATAGGACACTGAGTACATCTGAGAGTTCCTTTGTCCACCATTCTTCTCTCTGCCATAAGGACTTCTTAAACTCCCCTCTTATATTCAGACACCATCTTGGAGAATTGAAATGGGAAGGGTAAAATCCAAAATGCAGAGGTATAAAATAAGGCTTAACATCAGATTATATTAATGAAGACAAAAATGTGTGTATTTGGCATTGGAGGGAAGAGTTGGGGGGGGGGAGAAAGAGAGAGAGAGAGAAAGGGAGAACAGAGAGAAGGTGGGGGGAAAGGTATGCATTAAAATCTCACCCTGCCAGGTAGATAAGTAAAAAGACATATGCCATTATGCACTTATTTTTTATTAAAATGTACAAATGTCCAAAGCTCATTAGATACGTTTGGAAAATACAGTGTGGCACAGATTTGCAAGTTATCAGATTTTTTTAAATTTTTTTTATTTATTTATGATAGTCACAGAGAGAGAGAGAGAGAGAGGCAGAGACATAGGCAGAGGGAGAAGCAGGCTCTGGGAGCCTGACGTGGGATTCGATCCCAGGTCTCCAGGATCGCGCCCTGGGCCAAAGGCTGGCGCCAAACCGCTGTGCCACCCAGGGATCCCGCAAGTTATCAGATATTCATCTGTCTACTTCCTGGCTAATGGAAACCTTATTTTGTCTGCTTTTTGTTTCTAGTTTTCAACAACCTAAAAGACTCATATATATAAAATATACATACACACGCGTATGTGCATATACATACATACATACGTACATACATACACATTCATGAAAGATTGCATGTGAAGGATACCAAGCAGCAGAGACAAGAAGGCATAAATTTACATTAGAGGGGTCCAGAATATCCATATACACACAGATTCTAGAATCCTCTCTCAGTCTCAAGGTTGTACTTCATCTCTAGCTCACAAACCACTAAAAATGTTATGATCCCAAGAAAGTCACAGTCTCATTCATGTAGGAATCTTTTATACTCCGCAGGTTACATAGCCTGGTTTCAGCTATGTGAACATGTTTAGAAACCAAGACAGTATAACAGAAGCCAGGTGCAAACCACCAATCCGTATATTTTCTATACGAGATATTGGCAAGCTGTCACAGCCTTTTCTCTCATTACGTTTTTGAAAAATCCATTAGCATAAAGTTATGTTAATTTCTATTCTATTCTATTCTATTCTATTCTATTCTATTCTATTCTATCCTTTCTATCTTAATCCTATCCATTTTATCTTATTCCACTGATCCCATTCATCCCATCTATCCCATCCCATCCCATCCCATCCATCCCATCCATCCCATCCATCTGATCCCATCCAGCCCATCCAGCCCATCCATCTCTTCACATTCTATTTTAGTTTGGCTAAGAATCAATAGTATGGCTTCAGGCATCCCTAGAAATGAACATAGCATTTTGATAGACCAGTTGAGATTACAGTGCAGTTACACACTGTGGATTGGTATTTTTCATCAGATTTGGACAATTCTGAATCCTTATCTTTTCCCATGTTCCCTTTTGCTCATGTTTTCTCTTTTCTGAGACATCAATTCTATGTTAGACCTTTTCACTATGTTCCATATATTTATTTTTATCTGAATTTTTCTTTGTGCACTTTGGCTTGGAGAGTTTGTATATATATAATACTTTATATATGTAATTATACATATACAATTAAGTGGCTATTTTCTCATTCACATTTCCTTTCATCTTTTTCTCTGGTAGATCTTATCTACTGTGATACCCATCTATTAAGTTCTCAATTTCATTTTATACTTATAGGATTTTAAATGGATTTTCAGTATAATTACTTGGTATTATAGACATTTATCCATTATTGAACATATTAATCACAGTTACTTTTAAATACCTATCTGCATGCTTGATAATTGAGTCATCTATGAATCTGTTTCTACTGTCCATTTTTTCTTTCTGTCCTTGTAAATTTTGGTTTAAAGTCATCTATTGTGTAGAGGCTCCAGGTGATAATATCTTCCTCCAGCAAAGTCACCCTTCCCTCTCGGAGGCAGACAATGGGCAGATTATATCAATCTAATTAGACAATGAGCTGACTCAAGCCTGAGTTGTATGTAGCTCTTCCAACAAGTCTCCACATATTGCCAGTTTGTTTTTGTCCTTATTCTTTAATCATCCAGAAATTTCCATTGAATCCCTTTTCCTCAGTGGGTTCTGAACTTCAGTTTTTTTTTTCTCCTCAGATCTGGGATGTGACTTCTGAAATTTTTTTCTCTGCTCTTCAACAGCTTTCTTCTTAGCCTCTTTCCCTGTTCATTTAAAGAACTCTGCCAGTGTTGGAAGAGAAAGCCACCAAAAGTTAGGTTGACTGCTCAGAGATTACTTTTTCATGAGGATCTTGGCCTCTAAAGTCTTGGCCATCTTGTCAGCCATGACTCTAATTTTACTCTTCAGTTCTGTGAAATTGACAAAAGTACTGAAAGAGTCTATGCCAAGTAGCCACAGACCTATTCTTTGATTCTCCTCTTTTTTTTTTCCTTTTGCTACTAAAAATCCAAAAAGCCTAAAGGGGTGGGGGTGAAGGGATTCATACCATGTCCCTTACTCTTTATAGTCTCCTCTTTTTGTGTGATTTTGACTTTTTATGGCCTGATTGTCTCAATAGCTCTTTGATACCTTCAAATAGATTTGTTTATTTATTTTCTTTTTTTACTTTTTAAAATTTAATCCTGGCTTTCCTCAAAGGAACATAAATTTTCCAGAAATAGAAATCAATTCAATATTTTGTTTAATTTTTTTCTCATTTACAATCAAGAGGTTGGAATTTGGGTGGGAAAAATAAATAAATAAATTTTTAGGTCTAATTTAGACTAAGTAAAGAGATTCTATATTTTCCCTATAGTAAAGTTGTGTTATTTGAACTTATGATGCACTAAACACAATTGTTACAATGTGGTATGTGCAAATTTCCTATGATAAATGTGTTACATACCATGTAAAACTTGGAGAACACATAAACTTTAATGAAGAAAAACATTTCACAGAGCATCCCTATCAAGAGTTATCTACCATTACCATGTTAGTGCATATCCCTATATTCTTTGCTGTGTGTGATGGTCGTGTATTTTTGAAATTATATCCTATACTATTAGTAGTTTTCAATGGGAAAGGATAGGAAATGTTGCTGGGTAAATGTTATTGGTAATTTTCCAGTTAAAAATATCCATAAGGAATCAGACACTCATGAATGACTTTTAAATAAGCATGAATACTTATTCAAGTACTTATGTTAAAAAATGGCCTCTGTTCTGCAACTCTTAGCAAGTAGTCAGTGATTAAATATGGCCAGCATGTGTCTGAACTGTGGGCTGATGGCCAAGGCCAAAGAGAGCTATTGTCTAATATTTGTAAAGAAGAAAAACACAACTACCTACTAGAGCAATGGAACCATTTCCCCCTTGAAGAAAGATTAAGTGAATATATGTTAAAGAATTATTTAAATAAACAGTCTTCAAATTTAGGTTAGAATGAAAGTTGGAGATGATATATGTTTTCTAGATTATTAGAGCAAATACAAGCAAAACTAAATAAATGAAAGATAAAAAAAGCAAAAAAAAAAAGGATTAAAGATGTCAGAAGTGGGACCAAATATGATGTAACAATAGATAAAAATAGGAAAAGGCCATCTATTAAAATAAAATCACTTCTATCAAAAAAAGAAATCTATCTATATCTTCCTCACAGAAGAGAATATATTTACAACAAAATGACACAGACTGTTTATAATAAATACTTTGCAAAAGTAAGTTTGGTAAATGCAAGCAAAAACATTCAAATATGTAAGAGAAATTTTGCATAAAAAGTGTTAAACAGGATAGTGAATATTATTTTATATAAGGAGTAAAAACCACAATAAATGGAGCATCATGAATCTTTATTTCCTAGATAAGAGCACACTGAAACAGAAAGCAAAAATTGTTCACACACGGGTAATTTGACAGAAATATAATAACTGGGGATACATTAAAAACAGTCTCTGAGTCATTGCCAAATAAAGTAGACAAAAATTATTCTGGAGGTAGAGTATTTGAATAACATTGAATGCTAGAATACAGTAGAACAATGCCTTCAAATTATTTTTAATATGTAATTGTCTATCTCGCCAAACTACCACTCAAATGGTAAAATTAGGTCGTTTTCAGATACTCAAACACTCAACACATTTCTCTTTCAGGTGCTTTTTTTTTTCCCATCAGGAAGCAACTCATGTATGTGTTTCAGCAAAATGATAGGGAAATCCAATAGAGTTGACTTCATAAATACATCTAACCATGGGCTCTATAAAGAGAAAACCATTCTTTGAGTTCCTATGTCATATTTAGAAAAAAAAAATAACCCTATTTTTGAGTCACAAAGTAAATCTTTGTAAAATTCCCAAATCAGAAATGATAAAAATCACATTCTCTGTGCATAAAATAATAAAATTACTATAATTAAGGAAGTGTCAGCTAAAGAATTTTAACACTTTTTAAATTTAAAAAATAAACAAAACTTTTCATAAATAACTTTCATTCAAAGAGAAATTAAAACTGTATTTATAGACTATTTAGAGATAAATGACACAAATAATACATGTAGTCTTAAATGCTTTTGTTATTGGAATGAAGATAAATAAACCAGGCTTTTTACTAAAGAAGCTACAAAAATGACAATAAAACTTTAGGGAAAGAAAAAAACTTGATTTATTTATTTTATTTTTAAAAATATTTTTATTTATTTATTTATTTATTTATCTATTTATTTATTCATGAGAGACACAGAGAGAGAGGCAGAGACATAGGCAGAAGGAGAAGCAGGCTCCCTGCAGGGAGTCCCAAACAGGACTGGATTCCAGGACCCCTGGATCACAGATCATGATGGGAGCTGAAGGCAGATGATCAACCACTGAGCCACCCAGGTGCCTGAAAAAACTTGATTGAAATTGAAAATATCCAGAAAATGGAATAAAGCAACAATAAATATTTACATCAATTTTTAAAAAAAGATTTTATTTATTTATTCATAAGAGACACAGAAAGAGAGGCAGAGATATAGGCAGAGGGAGAAAAAGGCTCCCCCTGGGGAGCCTGGTGTGGGACTCAATCCTGGGACCCTAGGATCATGCCATGAGCCAAAGGCAGATGCTCAACCACTGAGCCACCCAGGCATCCCTATTTACATAAATTTAATTGAACATATCTAATACGAATATAAATCTTTGACAGAGCTAATTAAAAATGGGGGATAAATGTGCACTAGAAATTTTAAACATGAATATCATATACCAAAATAGTGGAATTTCAAAAACTATAACATGGGTCTATATATAGTGCTATAGTAAGATATTCAAAATTTTTGAAGAGATGAAAGATTTTCTAGGCGACTATTAACGAATAAAATTGAATCAAAAGCATAGAATCTAAATATAGAAATGAAATAGAGTGAAGAAATTGTCAGTGTATCTAGTCCCATAAAAGACATTAACCTAAATGATATACTAGCAATTTACAGTGAAAATTCAAAGAAAAATGATTTCTCACAGTATTTAAAAATGTTCTGGGAGATTTCAGGCTACTTATTTCTACTACTTAGTAGATTTCAACTACTTAATTGAACGTGTGTGTTTGTGTCTGCTCCTTCTCCAAATTCTAACACAAGAATATCAAGGGATAATAATGAAAATAAAAAGAGAAAACTTATTAGGGTAAAGGGAATGGGAGAAAGGACAGTAATGGAAGGGATGAAGAATGTCAACTTGTGTTCAGATGATGGAGTATGGCTAAGAGAGGAAGTTGTCTTGACAGAAAGGAAGAAAGCTGAACTCTCAAGACTTGGCAAAAAACAATGAAGAGATTTTCTGAGCAGAACTCAGGAAAGACTCAGCATCCGGCAAGGCAGTATTAAGTTTAGTGCTGAATACCCACTGATTGGTTCCAAGTCCATAGACTAATTACAGTGATTTCATGCCCACATAACAGCCAGTAGCTACTCACTTGCTATCTGATTACTTCCTCAAGACAATAAATCTTGTTCTAAGAAGAAATAGAAATAGAGGCACTCTGCACTCAGGAACACTGAGAATGGTGAAGAACTGCAAATAGATGCCACACTAAAAACAAGACGGGTGTGCATTGGTGAGATCTCTTACCTCCCCCTCCATTGCTCTCACCTTCCTCTTCCCTCCGGAGTCTCCAGGATATACACAGTCGGGGTCAAAGCTGCTGTTTGCTCTTTGCACAGGAGAGTGGAGGATTATCTTTTGGAGACACTGAACAGCCCCAGAGAAAAGGCCTGAGAGTTTCTCAGCGAAAAATCTGGAATGTTACCTCATTGTATGGTAGTAACCACCACTCAATAAGCCTGCCTGTGCCTCTGGAACCTACAATCAAAGTTTTGTCAGCTCACTCATAGATGAAGAGACAGCCAAAGAATACCAGATATTCGAGGAGTGCTTTTAACATTAAAGACAGAGAACAAAACAAACAAACAAAAGCTCAAATAGGCAAAATGACCTTGGAGGAAATAAAGAGCAAATCAGGGAGCAGAAGAAAAATATGCTGCTCTCTCAAAATATAAACAGTCATTGGTATGTGCAGAGATACAGAAGAAAAAATATTATGTGATAAAGGATTACATTCATGAACAAATGGCAGATGTTCTATGAAAGGGACTAAGAGAACGGAGGAGTTCTTAGAAATTTCAAATAGAGTAACTCCATCAATTTGTTTGAATGGTTGAAAGATAAAGCAAGGGACTTTCTTATAAATTAGAATACAAAGAAGTTGACAATAGCATGGGAAAGACAAGATTTGGGAATCGATGCATTAAGTCCAGCATCCAAATAATAGGCAGTTTAAGAAGAGGCAACTGAGGAAACAGAGAATAGGAAACCACTGGAGAAACAAGTGGGGTTAATTCCCAGAAGTGAAGGATTGAGCTCTTCAGATAGCAAGGACCCATATGTCCAGTTAAGTGAATGAAAAAAGCACATCCTGAGCTACGTCATTGTGACATTTTGGAACACCAGTTGTAAAGAGCAAAATCTGAGGCTCCTATGAAAAGAAAAACAATCATCTATAAATAAGTGGTTATCCGATGACACAGGAATTTTCAAAAATATAAACTGGATGCTAGAAGATTGTCTAGGAAAATAATGGGGAAGAAATTGTGTACAAGTCACAGAAGAGAAAAAAAGGAAGTCCATAGATAGTCCATAGATGACAACTGTTCACCAGGTCTACAAAGAAATACATCCTGGGTCTGGACTTAGGCATTGGGAAAAAATTATTGGAGGATCAATGGGTACATTTTAAACAAATTAGTGAAAAGCAAAGATAAAACCACACAAATGAAAAGAAAAAACTGTTATAGTACCAGAAAAAATTATATTAGAAATTAAGCATGATCATAGAGCTCTGTCTCAGTTATAAGTCATATACAACCATAAACTATTTATGTAACCAAAAGATTTTGCCATAATTATATTGAGAGTTTAAGGCAAGGGAAAATTGGAGGGTGTGCAAAGCATAATTCCCATTGCTGGAAGTTTATAAATAATGTGTCTATTTAGTAAGTCAAGAGACAGTAGTATTAAACAATTATAGAGAAAGGTAGAAATAAATAGCAGAAAAAAATGGCTAAGAAAGTTGAAAGTAGGCATGGGACTAAGGTGTAGAAAAATGGTTGGTCAGAGGACTGCTTTATTTCATTAGAAGGCCTTCAGTAACTTTGTCTATATTTTAATTACATTCATGCACTATTTTATAAAGATAAAAAATAACTGAAAGGGGCACCTGGGTAGCTCAGTTTTTTTAAATGTCTGACTCTTGATTTTGGCTCAGATCATGGTCTCAGAGTCTTGGGATTGAGCCCCACTTTGGGCTCTGTGCTCAGTGGGGCATCTGCTTGAGATCCTTTCTCTCCCTTTCCCTCTGCCCGTTCCCTGTTCAAGCTCCCTCCCTCTCTTTCTATGTCTCTCTCTAAAATAAATAAATACATCTTTAAAAAAAACCCCAAACACTTGAAATGAATACAAACTGTCTTAGAGCATTGAAAATGGTGTAAAACTTCCTAACTTTTTGTGAAGGTAACCTATCAGTTAAAGACTTAAGATGATAATACAAAATAGAAACTGCACATAAGTCTCAGCTATAAGTATAAGAGTCCTAAGTAAAATATTAAGAAATAAAATTCATAAAGTAATAATAAGCAGTGACCAAGCTGAGTTTAGTCCAGGAAGCAAGAAAATATTAACATTATAAAAAAATATATACACAGGCTCTTCTTAATAGACACTGGATAAAATTTAACACTATTGTTGATTAAAAGGAAAACTTTGGTATACCAGGAAAAGAATATTGCATTGATATGCCAAGAACATCTGAAATAATCACTCAACATCATCCTTAATGATGATGCCCTAGAAGCAGTACCTAAAATTAGGCAAAGATAACTATAATTATCTCTATTGTTTTGGACATTTTGAGCAGAACAAGAAGCCAAAGAAAGACATAAGTGGTATAAATATTGAGAAGATAGCAAATTATTTCATCAGCAAATGATATGTCTGTCTACCTGGAAAACACATGAAAACAAATTGTAAGGCTGTTAGAATTTCCAAGAGAGTTTATTAACGCGGTTTGTGATAAAATAAATATACAGTGTTAATAACCTTTCATACCAATGATAACTAGTTAAAATATTATAATTAATGTAAAATATCCTAATTACATAGCAAAATTTAAAGATACTTAAGAATAAACTTAAAATAAACATAGAGGAATTATTTAAAGAGGTCTACCAAATCTTTCTGGAGGGTTGGATCTGGTTGTATACTATATAATACAAAGTACAAAATACAAAAACAACAAAATAACAGTGACTTAAGTGAGCGGATCTCAGACTGGCTTCAGCACCCTTTAGCCAGAGTTCATATGAGGATTCTGGAGTAGATAAAGGTGAAACATACTTGTCTTACTTTCCTAGAGCTACTGTAGAAAATTACCACATTTAGGAGTATAATTTACAGAACAGATATTGAAAGAGATGTAATAATTCATATCTGGACAATTTCCAAATATTCATGTCTTATATACTTGTCTGTTTTTTTATATAGTCATCTTGATTTGTTTCTTTGAAATGGAATCTCAATGCAAGTTTTTGATCTTTCTGCTTCAATGTTTTGTTATGATTCCTGAGAATAAGGGCACCTACCTGTTGGTCAAGTCCAGAGAAAGGGTGAAGTTCAAGATTTTCCCTCAGGGGAGCCTGGGGTGAGGGGGAATTAGATTTTGTGCCTGTCCTTTCACCTTTTAAGCCCAAACACCTAGAAAGGGTCTCCCTTTGACCATTTATCCTTCTCAAAGTTGTGTTTGTTTTCACCTGGGTTTTATTTCATAGAAACGGTTAGGATATTGGAGGAGGGCAGGTGCTTGTTTTTGCTCCAAAATCTATTCCATCTAGGCAGAATGTATACATAAAGGACAATGTTGCTTGATATTCCTAGATAATGGAGGTTATTGGGACTTCTGGACTAGTTGTAGAATATGCATAAAAGCTTCCTATTATCTGCTGCATCAGATCTCGGTGCCAAACTTCTTCCTAGCTTTGCCTCCCTGGGTGACTGTCCAGCTGCCTGAATCTTGAAGCCACTTGATTTTGGCAGGAGTAGGCGACTCCTCCTCAACTCACTCCCCTTCCAAGAAATAAAAATAACACCAGGGCGCTGGGGCTGTCACCAGTCTGCTGTACCTCAGGGAAGCTCTTGTCTGTGATGTTGCATTCATTTCTGAACACTGGCATTGTACTTTGAAATTCCCAAACAAAATGCACAGAGCAACACTTGATGCATAACAATGAAACCAGCAGCATTTATTTCCGTACGTGACAGTCTCGGTTACATTATTTTTAAAAAACCTCTTTGCCAAAATCAGTTTATGTTTCAAGACACGTTTTACCCTTGGTCAAATATAAAGGTCACTCAGTGAACAAAGGGGAGATTGTGTGTTCTTGGTGACCACAGATGAAGCTGGAAAGGCAGCCTCTTTTCAAACAAAATGAGGTAGTAAGTAGAAAATGAAGGTGGCAGAAGTTGTCTGCCACAAGGGATGCTGGCATTTTTTTCTTGACATAAACACAATAACACATGGAGAAAAGCCTATCAGATGAGAGTGACCCAGGTGCTGTATAAACAGATTTTCAGGCAGGCGGTTGGAGCCCCTTGGTATCTTTAGTGTTTCCCACTCCCTGCTATTTTATCCTTTGTGAGATTCAATGCAGCCTTCAAGGGCACGAAGGTAGAAGAAAGAGATAAATGTCGGGGGAAGGGAAAGGAGGAGGGGGGGAAAACAGTTGCCTCTCCCAGCCTTTGTTACAGAATAAAAGCACACAAAGTGTAAAAATCATTTACTCCCTATCCAACAGTGCCAACAGTGTTTGACACTGGTTTGCTGAGAGCTTATAGGGAAACCGTGTTACATTTTATTCACATAAGGGTTTTGAATTATAGAAGGCTTCTTTGAGATGCGCTGTTGGGGATGATCTCAGTAGTCAAGCTTGGAGAAAAAAAAATTATACCCAGCAACTCTTAAATGTTCATATGAATCCTGAAGTGGAAAGAAGAGAAGAAATGAAAATATTTGCTTGCCTTAGACTGCTATGGAATGCACTATGTCAAAAAAATAAAAGTTCTTTGAAAAGGACATAGAAATGTCCACAACTTTTTCCCAGTGCTCCCTCGTCTCCACCAGTGCACACACATACCCTTTGGGTCAAGGGGAATGGTATCTGACCATAACAACCAAACACAGCAAGATTTTAAAGATTCTGTCCTTCTGCAGATATATTTGGAAATGTTATTTTCTCATGGAAAATACACGTCTGCTTTTATTTATTTATTTTAAAATTTATTATTATTAAGTTTTTCTTTTAGTGTTAGTTAACATATTGTATTATATTAGTTCATGTGTACAATATAGCATACACGTGAGTGGTTTTTTGTTTTTGTTTTTGTGTTTCAGAGAGAGAGAGAGAGAGAGAGAGAGAGAGAGCATAATTAGGAGCAAGGGGGAGGGGCAGAAAGTGAGGGAGAGAGAGAATCTTAAGCAGGCTCCACGCCCAGCACAGAAGCTGACATGGGGCTTCATCTCATGATCCTGAGATTGTGACCTAATCAAAAAGAAGAGTCAGAGCTTTAACTAACTGAGCTACTTGGGTGCCCCCAGACATGTTTTTAATTTACAAATATATATATTTGATTGCAGTGAAATTAGAAAATACAAATGAAAGGAAAAATAAATACAAACATATCTACCTCTACTTAGAGATAAGCATGGTCAAAATGTTTCTGTATTTTTATTATTTTATTCTATGCACATATGTATACATAATGCATGTATGCAAATATACAATGAAAACAGTTATTCTATGTGTGCTCTTTTGCAATCTGTGTTGTAAAATATGTTGCATCATTTTTTATAGTTGAGTAGTATTCTATCATATGAATGGACTGTATTATGTATAAGAAATACTCTATTTTTTTTTTTTAATTTTTATTTATCTATGATAGTCACAGAGAGATAGAGAGAGAGGCAGAGACACAGGCAGAGGGAGAAGCAGGCTCCATGCACCGGGAGCCCGACGTGGGATTCGATCCCGGGTCTCCAGGATCGCGCCCTGGGCCAAAGGCAGGCGCCAAACCACTGCGCCACCCAGGGATCCCAGAAATACTCTATTTTGGATGTTCAATTGATTTCTAATTTTTTGTCATTGCTAAGAGGCTGCAACAAGTATCTTTATTTTTTATTTTTTTATGATAGATCCGTAAAAGTTAATTGCTGAGTGAAAAATTGTATCTAATTGCTGCTGACCTGTTTACCTATACATTCATAAGATTGAAAAATTTATCTTTATAGTGAAAGTTTTATCAGAGTATATCTTTGTTATTGACCTCATTTTCTTCTTTTGGAATTTCTAATATATATACACATATGTACATATACATGTATTAACATAAATGAAGTCAGTAGAAGAAAAGCAATGATTATATAATTATATTTATATTTTTAATATATATACATACAAACTGGATTCCTTCCTTCCTAACTTCCTTCCTTCATTCCTTCCTTCCTCCTTCCTTCCTTTCTTTCTTCACCCTAGAAAAGTGTACTTTTATTCAATGTGTCTATCTCTATATCTGTTTCTGTCTCTATTTCTAACTCTCCAATGAGAGAAAAACAGTAAGCTGTAAGAAAGACATATTTTGATAAAAATTAAATTTCAAGGATATATTGAAAAATCCTATGAATGTATAAGTAGAAGAAAAATACATTTGGTCACCAGTGATCAAATTTATTTTTACATGTCAAATTAACAAAAATTATTGTTGTTGAGGAGACAGAGAAACAAGTATGTATGTATGTATGTTCAAGTATGCATATGTGTGTGTATATATATATATATATATATATATATATATATTCTTCCTGGATATTTTATCATTTCTACCATTGTTTTCAATTTCTAAAATGTCAAAATAGCACTTTTCTTCCAAATTCTCAGAGAATTTCTTGCACTTATCTTCTAATTTGCTGAGCCAGTTCCTATAATATTCAATCTTCTGTTCACAGATCTTCCAAAATATTAAATTCTGCATTTATGTTATTCATTTCCAAACAGTCCTAACTGATATCCAATTTTCCGGGCTCCATGGGTGCTTTTCTTGTTCTACAGTTAGAAATTTCTTTGGAATGTGTGTGAGAATATGAATTAGACATTTTCTAAAATTTTCTCCTGTTTCTTGCAGCTCTGTTTATGAGACAAAACATTCTAATTTCTAAAATTGATCATTTTCTTTGGAACCGTTGAATCTTACTGTATATCCAATAATTTTCTTTTCGTTTTGCTCATTCAGACACAGTGTATTTGGTTTTCAGTGTGAGTACATCAACAGTTGCGTGGGGTGCACTTTGTGGGTTGTAGGTCCCGCGAAGGGAGGCAGATGATACTTAGATGCAGCTCAGTTATCTTTAGCCAGATCACCTGACCTGGTTAGGAAGAGGAGAGAGGGTGATTGAAGCGCAGACAGTGGTGGCGGTGACAGAGAGCATTGCCTCTGTGTTGATTACATTTCTGTGAGTGTCGTGGCCACTTGAAGTAAGTTAGCTGATCCAGTGTTCATAATTCTGTAATCAGAATGGCAGGCAGTGCTTGTGAGGAGTCAGCCCTTCTGCATTACCTAAGTTGTAGTCAGAAGTATCAGGGATGGATCCTGACCTCATCTTTTGGGTACCTGTAACTAACTCTTAAATGTGCTCCTATGGCTTACATTTAAAAGAGTACATGTATTTTAACTTTAGAATATCTTTACATTTACAAAAGTTGTAAAAATAGTAGTGAGTTCCTGTATACTCTTCGCTTAGCTTCCCTTAATAACAGTTTATGTAACCAAGGTACATTTTGTCACAGCCAAGAAATTGACATTGGTATAAAATACTTTTAATGAAATTACAGATTTTATTTGGATTTCATCAGTTTACCCACTAATGTATTTTTCTGTTGCAGGACCTAATCCAGAATATCAAATGGCATTTAGATATAATTGAGTCTGACTACATAGCCGAGGCCACCAAACATTTTCTGCCTTTCACTACCTTATGAGAAATCATCTGGGCTTGATTCCCAAGGAGGTATCTTCAGAAGTGAATTGTGGTTTGACCATACCTTTTTATCACTTTCGTCCCTGCTTCTTTATTTTTATAGAAATCTTTAAATTTCTTGAGAGTATAGGCCTTTTTCTAGTTTCCAAGGATAACACAGATTATTTTCTGTTTCTTTTTCTCTTTTTCTGTATTGTATTTCTTTGAGGATGTTAAACCCAGGACCCGTATCATCATCTTAAGCCAGAGGCACTAAACATGTCTCTCAAATACCATTTTCATTTGTGAGCACAGAATTAGCAATTTTGTAATATATAGGAGGCATCATGTGCTCCAGAATCTGGAATGGAATCACTAGGTAACTTATTTCCTTTCATATCCAAATGTGCTGAGCTCAAATGAAAAATCATTCTAACAGAGCCTGCACTACTGCAGAGTCCATTCTTAAGGAAGAATTCTGAGGCTTCAAATCAAAGCCCACCTTTCCAAGGCCCTGTCCTTGAAGGCACACATAGAATTCCTAGTAACTGATCACAATTCATCTCTTCATTTATTATGTTGTGATATTCACGGATGCTTCAAATTTGATACCGAATACCTTCCTCCAACATTCATGTAGCTAAGTCCTGGTATTAAATCTCTTCTGGTGGTTGTGATTCATGGAATTGGAGTAGGTGCATGCCCCACCATATGTTGCTTTTCTATGCTTTTAGATAGGCACCTAATGTGCTCATCAATTTCTTCATATACTCTCAGTGGATGGAATGTCCATCTTGAAATTTGATATGCAAATTCTATCATATGCATCTGAGCAGAAACCTAGCAGAAACACATGCAGTTACAGAATCCTTAAGCTTTTTTGGGTAAGACCCAAACTAGGTGGGACTACCTATCACCTTTCTACTCTGCTGTGGTTATGGAGCTTGACTTAAGAGTCAGCATTGTCCTAATTTTCCATTTCTTTCTCCTCTGACTTGGCTATAACCCTTTAGACAAGTTTTCTTTATATTAAAGTCCATTAAATTGTAAACACATTAGATTCCCCAGTCTGTTTTTTTTTTTTTTTTCCTGCAGGAAAGACTAATGTGGTTAACAAATGAGAATTAATGTACAAATGAATCCCAGGGTGTATCCTGAACAGGGGCTCTGTCAGGCGATTATGAATGAATTTTTAATAAACCTGGCAGTGTCTCAGGATTGATTCAGTTGGTGTTCATGTCCATGCAGCATCCAGCAAACATCACAGTACAAAATAGCAGTCCATAAAAATAAAAGAAAACCCAGCCCTTCCCCAAAGAATATATAAGGTTTCCAAGGACACGAAGAACCCTCCAAAATAGCCTGGAGGAAAATATTAACTGAAGGGAATTGCCAGAATCTTGCTCTCACTCTTCTTTTAGATGGGCCAAGAGTTGTATAAACCAACCCCTCCTGTTGGAACCTTGCATTTACATTCTACTTCTTCTTTTTTTTTTTCTCTTCCCTGGTGGCATTTCTCACCCTTCTGTCATCTGATGTTCTGTTACTGACTCCATTTTCCTTTGGAAATATTCTTAGAGAATCTGAGTGTTTCCCATTCAATTCTTTTTTTTTTTTTTTTAAGCTGACTGCATTTAGTGGAGTTAAGTGGTTCCTGAACATGGTATTTTCTTTCTGCCTGTGTTTTGGGATTAAGCACTTTTTTTTTCTGGGTCTCTGGTCCTTTGCAAAAAGAAATCTGTAAAGTTTAAAATCCGTATTTTAGAAACATAGACCAATTTCCTTTCCAGAGGTTTTTAGGAATCAAAATGGGCTGCAAAGGGTAGTAACCATAGACCACTTTGAGGATTCCTTGAAGTGATTTCTCTTTGAAATTAAAGATGAAAGAAGTCATTGGAGATGCTAAGTGTCTGTAGATAAATTACTACCATGACTCCAATTTCTTAGAGGGTTTTAGGGGAGAAAAGCCAACCCCATATTTCAGTTTAGCACTCTTTTAAATACTTTGAAAGATAAAATGGTAAATACTATAAAACATAACTTTGGTAGATTCAAAATGGCTGCAAATCTTTGCTACTCTTTCCATTTGAGAAGTGGAATCAGTTTCTCTTCTGAAATGCGGGCTGGCCATCATGATTTCGTTGATCTAAAGAAATACTCTTTTGGGGTTTGTGAGGCTGGGTCTTAAGAAGCCTTGCAATTCTGCCCAGGTATCCCGGAAGACACATGTCTTCTATGAAATCTCACCATCCCGAGGTCACCAGGCTGTGAGAAATGGGGAGGCCATGGAATGATGAGACACCATGTGGAGACAGAGTAGCTGAAGAGCTCTGAGACTCCAGACATGTGAGTGAAAAAGCCAGAGATTGAGGATGTAACTTCCAGCCCTGGTCACCTTAATAAATGCTACATGGGTCAGATATGAACTGCCTAGATTCCTGAATTCCTGAACTGAAAGTTGAACTGAAAAAACCATTCCTGAATTCCTGAACTGAAAAATTATGACTAAAATAAAATGGCCTTGTTAAACTATTACTTACAAGTTTTGTCATAGTTATCTATAGACAATAGACTGAAACAGTAATCAAACAAATAAAAACCAAAACAGACTATGAGTGGATATCTAAGGCATTGGACTAAACAAATTAGTTGGATAATTTGTACAAATCCATTTTTAAAAATACTATCACCCAGATCATGATCTGGGTGATACAAAGAGCCATGCCTGGAAATCTTGTCCTTCAGAGAAGATCACAGATACAGTTCAATCCACACCTGAGGCGGTGTGCTGAGCCAACATATCTGTACTTGAGGTCCAAATTCACAATACATTTAGATGTCACCCAAGACTGCAGTGAATAATTCCTAGTCAAGCTTGGCATCATCCCAGAAACATTGGCCAAACAAAATCAAACACCAAAATTGCAGCCCAGTCATTATCAAATATTTCTTAATCAAATTCATTACAGTTCCTGCGCACGTAGTCAGATGGTTAGCATGTCTAAGGGATTCGAGCGTAGCTGCACGCTTTCCCAGATAACATGTATTTATTGGTAAAAAAAAAATTCTCTACTTCTTAATGAATACCAACAAGGAAATCCTTTCAAAGGACAAAAAAAAAAAAAAGAAAATTCTTTTAATATTATCGAGTGTAAAACTGCCAATTTAGTTGCACAATTTCTTCTATTGTTTCATATGTTTCTCTACAACATAGAGCAATGCCAATTTTGAACAGTTGCCAGAAATGTATGTAACAATTAGCCTTCAATTTTCAGTATGCAATTTTAGCTTTTACTGTACTTTAAAGGAACATCCTCCTCATTCTGACTTTTTGATAGTATTTAGCTACTGCCTTGACCAGGTAGGGAGGAAACACCCACTTACTGGGCAAACAGGTCAAAGAAAGTAGATTGCTATTTTTTGCTCTATACTAAGCACAGAGAAAATCCCAGGAAATAAGTAGGTCTCAAGCCACCTATTATGCTCTGACAATTTACTTTAGTTATGGCTTTGGGTAATTTAGATTCCTCCTCCTCCCCTACCCCCCAATTTAGATCTATGCTAGGCAACCTCCAGCTTAGCCTTCATACTCTTGCAGTCAAGGGATTTATGTCACTTGAGGATTTGTTCTGATCCTGTTTTGACATTTGGAAGAAGGCTTTTTTTTTTTTTTTTTTTTTTTTTTTTTTTTTTTGTCCTTTTGGGTAGGGGAAGGAAAGATCACTTATATCAAATGACGATTCTGGATTAAATCATAGATGTTTGAAAGTCTACTGATGCCATACTGTCTTTTGGAGGAAATGTGTATTGGGACTAATAGAACAAGGGGTATTCTGAATGAAAATCATGGGCATGCCTTGCTAAATGGCTGTATGTGTGTATTGTTTTACTTATTTATTGCTGCAAAGCAAACTGCTCCCAAAATTTAGTGAAGAAAAACAAGGCATTATATTATATTCATTAATTTGTGTCACAAATTTGGGCAGTTCAGAAGGGAGATGGTTTGTCTCTGCTCCATGATGAGCTAGGGAGATTCAAGCAGCTGGAAGTGGCTGAGACAGCTGAGTGGGGGCCATAGACTACCTCAGTTTTTCTACTTCATATCTGCTGAGACTGGAAAGCCCAAGAAGGCTTCCTCACCTGTATTTCTGACACCTGTGCTGGGTTAGCTGGACATCACTCTTTCTTCATATGGGTTTTTCATGTAGTTACATGGCTTTCCTTGCAGCATGACAACCTTAGGTGATTTGGCCTTCTAATATGATCACTGGCTTCCCTGAGAGCAAGCAATCAAAAAACCCAGATGCAAGCCACAATGCTTTTAACCACCAAGGCTTAGAAGTCCCAAAACATCACTCTCATAGCATTCTTTCAGTCAACCAAGTAATAGGGTCAGTCAGTTTTAGAGAAGGAGAATTTGATTTTATCTCTATGGAAACAATTTGTAGCAAACAATTTGTGGTCTTTAAAAATCTTCTGTGATGGGTGCATTGTAAAAGCTTCTACCAGATGCTTTGGGAGAAGGAGTGATGATGAAGAGGAACTCCTCTTCCTTTTGTCCTTAGACTGGAGTGGGAGGCACTCCTCAGACACTGCAGTAAGGGGACATGGAAGGTACTGCAACACCAACCTGGTGAGACAGAGCATCAACAGAAGAGAATGTGGGCAGAGCCAGTGTCTCAGGTTCTCTGGACTTAGCACCATACGGGCAGCAGGGAAGATTCTTGAGGGAGGAATGAAGAGAAGTTCCCATTTTAGTAAGTTTGAGTCTAGAGATTTAAAAAGTATTTTCCACAGGCATGTGAAGATATTTGATAAACCAAGTTAGTGAAGAAAGATGGATGGACATCATTGTTTGAATCCCTGTGTGGTGGTTATTTGGTCACACCTTTGTATTACCAGTCAGGAAGTACATTAAATAAACAAATATTTATTCTCATGAAGATCAAACTCCTAACAACATTTTGTACTTCAATAGTCACCAAGTTTTTTTGTTGTTGTTGAATATTTAACAAAACATAATGGGCTCAGAAAAACCCATAGAAAAGAGAACATCAACTTCCATCTATGTATTGAATGTCTGTATGTTTTTATGTTATAGTAACCTTATTTATTTATTTGTTCATGAGAGACACGACACACACACAGAAGCAGAGACATAGGCAGAGGGAGAAGAAGGCTCCACGCAGGGAGCCTGCTGTGGGACTTGATCCCCAGACTCCGGAGTCACACCGGAGACAGACGCTCAACCACTGAGCATCCCTATTTATTTATTTATTGTAACACCTACATTTTTAAAACATTAATGATGATACCAGTGTGTACACAGAACAAAAATTCTCAGAATTTTTTTATGAATGCTCATTTTCTTTAACATTTTTTATAAATAATCTATTTTTGTAAACATTAAAATAATGTAAAAGGATATACATACAAAATGATGTAAGAAGATATATAGTAACTGATTTCCTATTATGACTCCTCTACTCCCAAATTCCCAAGTTTGTTATGAACATTTCTAGACATCTTCTAGAAATCATTTCACTCAGTCATTATGCTTCCTTTATTGATTTAAGGAGATATCAAAGTCCTTATAAAAATGAACCATTGAAATAACCATTGATTTAAGGAGACATCAAAGTCCTTGTACAAATGAACCATTGAATAACCCACAGATTTTTATAGTCAGCCAAACACAATCATAAAATTCATTTTTAGTCTTCTTTCAAAGGACAGATTTCTTCCCTTGAAAAATTTCTAACCCTATTTTTAAATAGAAAATAAAATTATTTTATTTAAATGTGGACAGTTAGAGAAAAATTTGTATTTGCAAAATTCTTGATATTAACCATTCTCCAAAGATCTAGTCTTCACTCTGCTTGCCTTTCACATCGGTAATGTATAACTTCTTGTAATTTCTTCCTCCTTCAAGTCCAGGGATGCTTCCTTCATAATTTAAAGGTAATCCTTAAAGCAATCACAAGCAGAGTCAGGATTCTACAGAGAATTAAAGAATGCATGTGTCTGGCAGAAATTTTTTTTGCCACTTGATTTTATAAATTGCATGAGTCAAATTAAATTTCTAAACTGGATACTGCCTTTTTATGTGATGTCATTTAATTTTACAGTAATAGGCTCATCTTTTCTCTGTGGTTTATCCCTTATGTTAAACCACCATCTTTTTAAGGAAATAGGTCTCAATGGTAACCTACAAGCTCCCACTGAGGGAGTAGTATCTGTCTCACTCATTATGGCCAAAAGGATCATTTCTTTCCACTCGGCTTCATGAAATTTGCCCGTACAATTCTCTTCATCCAATTGTCTGTGAAGATCCCCTCACTCATCATGAACCCCCCATCGTGGGCCCCTTCTGGGACTTAAATTTCCTTTCTCTGAAGTTATAAAGAGAAGTGCCCAGTCTGTGAGCCATTTCAGTGTTTTCTAGTTCTGTTGTTTCCAGATTTGAAATTTTTGCTCTTCTATTACCAACCCTAGGTCAAGTGGACTAAATTTGGGTACTTTCTCAGAAATCAATCTCCTAGGGGATGGGTTTCAGGGTACTCCCATTGTGTGTGATGCCAGGTTGTTAGTTCTGATTTAGAAGTGGCACCTGGACTCAGGATTAGCGATAGTAAACTATAGCTGGCAATAATTAGAATAGAAAAGTGTATAGATTTAGTCCAAAAGAGAAATCATTTTACTCAACTGTAAGTCTATATTTATCCTGATGATGTCCCCAAGACTCTGGTTCTCATGATCCTTACAGATTTCCTTGACTTTATCATATCCACTACATATTAATTGTTCAGCAAGCACGGTAGATCATCTTAAGACTGCATTTTGCATAATATCTTTGTGAGAATTTCCTTGACTTAAATCCATGGTCCTGGAGCAAAAATGCAGCCATTCTTGGGGTTAACAGTTAGGGTTAACAGTTGCTGTTGGGGTTAACAGTTGCCTGCACAGTGTCATTGTCAACCTACAAATTCAAGCTCAAATAAGAATATTAGTAAATAGAATTGATAGATTCTATAATAATTTGCATATTGACCTAATGGGTGCTAGAAACTATTATAGTTTATAGAATACTGTGAGGATAGTGTAAGAATGCTGTATACTTATGGACTAGTTGGGGAGATTTTTGAATTAATACATCTAATGGGCAAAGATAAGAGGCTGGAACATAAAAAGAGCTTGAGAAATATCAACTATTAATTGTTGCTGCTATCATATTTGATGATTAGTGCCAAAGGTGGGTGCTAATTATCTTCTTCATTTCTTGTGGCCATTCATTTTGATTCTTGTATGCAAATACTGAAATAAAGTTCTCAACAGGAGCAAACTCCAGCAAGCAGAACCAGACTCCAAGTCAAATTTGAACTCTATTCTTTGTCAACACTAGCTGTATGAGAATACATAAAAATCCTGGCAGGCTACATAATGGTCTGGGCAAATGATTAATCATGAAATAATATTTCTGTGTGGAAATGGTACACAGGAAATACTAAGGAAAAATTTAAATGTCAGTCTGTATTCAGTGTGCTTAAAAACTTCCTCCTACTCTGAATGTCTTTATGTATTTGACAAAAACAGAGAGAGAGTATTCACAGAATCGAAGAAAAATATTAGAGCTGCCAAATGAAACTTCGTGACATATTTGTGAATACATTTGTGTTAGCAAACTGTGATTCAAAAATATTTTATGGATATGTTATTAAGAGAACTTTGAGAGTCCAAGGTTTGAATTTTACTTAAAATTTAGATAATTGGATATGGACATATCCCTCCTCCCCCCAGTAATGTGTTAGAATATATATAATATTCTACCAAAAAATAATACATACATAAAGTACATGCATATCCTCTAATTTCATTTATTGAAGACCTTATCAAAAACTGTATGTAATAGGCAAAACCATGGATCTGTTACCTACCCTGGCCTGGACAAGTTTTCAGCTGTTTATGGCAGTAAACACTGCTATAAATGACATCTCTAAAGCAGTTCTGAATCCTGGGGCTCAAAGGGCAGAAAGCCCTGGAACATTTTCCAAACTTGAAGCTGGGTATTGCATCACAAGGTATGCCTTCTTAATGAGAGTGTTCAACCTAGGCTTTTATGAAAATTGTTCCAATTAATAGTCTTATATGATGGATATGGGGTTGTGGTTATGAATTTCCATTCCAGTTCACTTTGTGCAAGAGCAATCATCCTTAAAGGCTCATAATTTCTTTTAATTGGATATTTCATTACCAGGCAAGGGTACAGAGAGCAAAACTAATTTTCCTCTCTTTTATTTAGCCCTCTTGATTTCGGAGTAAGTGCTTATGATGTAGGCCTAAAAAGCAATCATTATTCCTGCTTCTAAAATGAATTTGCTGAACAATAGAGAGCAAAGTATTTCTTCTTTGGTACCTCAGTTTCCCTTTTGGCAAAATGGGTTGCTGATGACTACATTTCAAAAGTAAAAAAAAAAAAAAAAGGGAGAAAGACATTAAAGTGAACAGGCTCTTCCCCACTTAAAGTCTAAATATATTGTTATTCTCATTAAGAAAACTTGTACACGTTTGGCTTCCTTTATCTCCTTTTCCTGTCTGGAGCTGGCTGCACTTCACTTCATAAAGTTTAGGATAGTATGAAAAACAGCAGATTATAATTAAATAACTTGCAGATCTGTCCTGGTTCCATCATTTGCTTGGCAATACAACCTTGGCCTTGTAATGGAGCTGCTTCAAGACTTGGTTTCCTCCTTTTCCCTGTGTCCTATTGGCCCTTAGAAGTTGCTGCTTATTATCTGCTGCACCACTAAAGTAGCATTCCACCCCATTCCATTCCACACCATTCCACCCCATTCCACACCATTCCATTCCACTGGTAATACTTCTGGTTGTGAGGTCTCCTTAAAGAGAAATGAGGACTAACCCAGCCATGCTCCATATCTGTGCTTACCTCCAGCAATCATTACCAGGGCCTGGGCCTCCTCTGTCGCCCACCATCCTGTGCCCCTCATTCCTGTGCTTCTCTTTGTGCTCCCCCTTGTCTCTATTCCAGTCTTTCCAGTCTCCCTCTCTATTCCCTCAAAGATCTGCAGGGATCATTTGATCATAGCTTTTTTCACTATCTACCCATACTCTCCTGGACTCATTTTTCCTCTTCACTCAGGTCAAATTCCACTCTGCCCTTATAATTATTCCCTTGCAGATAGTCATAGTTCTCTTGTATCTTTTCCCCTCAATTTTATTTTTTTGAGAAAACCTCAAACTTTGGATGAACATTGCTATAAATATTCTTCATGTCTATATCTATGAAAGTTGAAAATTGATGGGGAAAAATCATATGATTGGAATTTCACTCTAAATCAATTATCTCAATTCTCAATTTGGCACATAAGGTAGCTCCCAATTCTGACTGTATTACTCTAATAGGTTATTTTTCTACTCACCAAGGAGTATCTATCTCCTCAAAACCTTTTGAGGTTTTTTTTCTACTCTCATGTTCAGCTGAAGACCTTGCCTCAAATTTTATGAGGAAAGTAGGAGTCATAAGAAACAAATTCTTGTATCTTCACAACAGGAACCCTGCAAATCTTACTAAATTTACTTCCATCTTCCCTTTGCCTCTACTCCTAATGAAAGCAAATTCTTCCTCTTTTTCACTACTGGATCATTTAATTTACAAGTTCCATATTGCTAAATTCAACTGACATGTTTTTATCTGCATCTTGCTTTATCTCTCTCAGAATTTATAATAGAGTTAGCCATGTTCTTCATCTTGACACACACTCTTCTTTTATATTCTATGACACCTCTGCCTTCTGGTTTCCTTCTGCTTTATTGGACATTACTTGTCTGGCTCCTTTGTTACCTCTACTTTCTCCACCTGACCATACGCGAGAGTAGTTGGAAGTTTGATCCTGGTTTTAATTCCTTAGTTATATTTCTTTATCAGGTGATTTTTTCCCTTTCCTTGCATTTATTAACAGTATTTATGTTGAGAAATTAAAAATCATCAGCAGGAATTCTAGGTTTGCATAGTCTACTTCCTGCTCTTTATCTTAACTTGGATGTCTTAGTTATCCTTAAGGGAATAGGAACATTAAACTCTAAATATTAACCAGGAAAATTAAACTCTTGTCTCCCATCTCAACAATTCTGTAACTTTGTAACTTCTCCTCCTGGTAGATGACATTATTATCTTCCCTGTTGTTCACACCCAAACTTAGGTATCTTGTTTGAATGTAAGCCTTCAGTAAATCCATACCACTTTCTTGCTGAAAATTTTTCATTTATTTCCATTGCACCTAAGTTAAACCCAAACTCTTTAAAGTGCTCTCCATGGGTCACCATGATTTAGCTCTTCAGCTGAATCTCAGCTTCCTGGAAACTGAAGTTCTCTTCCCAGCTCCAGTCATGCTGCATGCTGGTCTATTTTCACTTCCTGAATCCTGCTAAATTCTTTCCTACTCAGGACTCTGGCACATTCTCTTCTGTTGGTTTAGAATTCCTTCCATCACTCCCAGTGTAACTAGTTTCTTTTTTTTTTTTTCCCTCTCACTTTAGATCTCAGCTTAAACCTCTTCAAAAGGGTGTTTCTGGTTACCATAACTGAAATAAAATGTACTCCCTATTCTCACTCCATTATTTTCCATCTCAGCATTGCCTTTTTTCTTCATGGGAGTTACGATGACTGTTTTTATAATTATTTATTGGTCCCTTAAACTATTTTGGGTATCATTTCCCTCTAGTATCTTTGTCCCTGAGGCAGGAACACATTTTTCTTCTTGCTGTTTCCCAAGTGCCTGGCTCATTTCCTGAGCATAGTAGTCAGTCTATAAATATTCATTAATGAACAAATTAAATAATGAATGGGGAAAGAGGCCTATATAAAGTTAGTATAAGGGTCAAATGAAATTATGTAGGTCAAATCACCTTTAAAAATATGAAAGTCTTAAAGCAAGGCATTTTTTATTCTATTCTTTTTTTCTGCAGTGAGTGATAGGCCTAAGGTGATTTCCATCTTCCTAGCTTCCACGCCACCTTTTTGCCCTCATTCATAAATCTCCACAAATTCTATCCCATGCAGGAAGCCTGCACAGACCAGGTGGGTTGGGAGAAAATTCTCACCTCCCTCACATATTTATGCTTAGCAACTGTCTTTCCCATATGTCCAATTATGTCTACAAGACAAGAAAAGTGAAACTTATGTGGAAAGAACCCAAGAACCTTAATTAACTCTGAAGGATGAATGTTAATTTTTTCGTTTGTGTATGGGTATCAGTGCAAGTGTGCTGTACATTGGTTTGCAGCATGGGGTTGGGGCCGGGTTGAGCTTCATGATTTTTAAGTCTCCATCCATCCTATGGTCTTGGTTCTCTTAGCTTTATATGGGATACAGTCTTAGCCACAAGACAGGCTTAAATGTTTAATCATTAAGGGCTTTTCTTCCTTGTTCAATAGGTTTATTTAAATCAAGGTCTCTTACTTGTGGGGTTCTTTCAGTTCACAGATTGGTTAAAATCCTTTCATCAATGTTCCTTTCTTCTACGGTGTGAAAGCCTATACTCTTGGCATATCACATACAAGGTCGCTTGTGAACGAGAACCTCACTTTCTATCTATAATCTATTTATTTTTTTAAATCTCGTTCCTCGTTCCTGCCCATCTTAAACTCCTCTGGATTCCTTGAAAAACTTATGGCTTATTGGCTATCAACCTCATGCTCTCTCATGCCTCTTCCACTTTGTTTATTCCATACCTTGTTCCTGAGAGCTCTTAGCTTCCCCCCCCCCCCCCCATTTTGGAAAGCATCTATTTATCCTCGAGAATCAGTGAAAATTTTTCATCCTCTATCAAGCTTTATTTAATCCCACTAGAAAGAGTTAGGCACTCTTTCTTCTGAGGTGTCATAGCTTCAGAATATTCCTTTGGAATATCCATATCCATTTTCATATTCACAAACCCCAGGGTACCACTCACATCTTATCCTATGAATTATACTGTTTGGAGCACACAGTACAGTCTTGGCCAGATGTGGTGAATCTCTAATATGATAGTTTTATGTTTTTCTATACATATTATATGTATCTCTTCACATCACAGCTGCCAATCCTAATTCTTTTTATTACACCCTGTGTTTTTACTAGTTTTTCTTATTATTGTAAGAAGTATTGTTTCCTTTGCCTCGTGGTATTTATTTATTTGTTTATTTAAATATTTTATTTATTTATTTATTCATGAGAGACACACAGAGGCAGAGACACAGAAAGAGGGAGAAGCAGGCTCCCTGCAGGAAGCCCAATGCAGGACTCGTCGGGATCACACCCTGAATCATAGGCAGATGCTCAACCGCGGAGCCATTCAGGCATCTCTGCCTCATGGTTTTAAAAAAGATTTTTATTTAAATTTAATTTCAACGACATTTACTCTATTACTAGTTTCAGATGTAAATTTAGTGATTCATCAGTTCCATGCAGCACCCAGTGCTCATTATTTCAAGTGCCCTCCTTAATGCCCAGCACTCAATTACCCCCCGCCCACCCAGCAACCCTCAGTTTGTTTTCTATAGTTAAGAGTCTGTTATGATTTGCTTCCCTCTGTTTTCATCTTATCTTTTTGCCTCATGTTTAAAGCTGGTGGAATTTCTAGAGCAACATACCTGACCTCTCTACTCATTCCTACTTACATCTCTCAGTTGGTTATAAATTTGGGGGTAGAAGACAACTGCTACTTACAAGTCCTCTCAAACCTCAAGACTAACCCACCATTAATTTTCTTTGAAACACAAAGATTGCTTTATTGGCTAAAGCTTCATGGATAAGATTTAAGACAGTTGGAGTTAAAATGTGGTAATTTGGCTAATAAAAATGTTTCAGTTTGGTATATTGGAAACTTTTAAACCTTTTTTAGTGAAGCTTATTCCACAGTGGTCCAATTCTATTGCTTTTTCTCACTGAAATGTCATCTATAATTTTAAGCAGTGAGCCAAGATTTAAAATAGAGTAAAACAAGTCTAAGTCTTGTGATCAAGGTTTGGAGAGCATTTGTATTTTATTGGAAATCATGTCACTTCTAATAAAAACCAGTCCCCTTATAAATTCAGAAGTCAGTAGTTTTCTTTTTTTCTTTGCTTATTAGAAAATCCTATCTAATAACAATTGTTCTTCTGCTAGGTTTTGAATATTAAAAAGCTAGAGAGGACAACTACTTCCCTTACATAATTTGTTTGAGTTTAGAATTGCCAGTGGCTAGAGGGCAGTGATAATGAAACCAAAATCACAGATTTGATGTGAACACCCACCAGTAACTTTGCTCTGGTATATGGCCTCAATTACACTGTTAACCCTGGTTGATTTATGATTGTGAACCAATTATTCTACTAAACACTTAGAGGGAATAAGAATATATGGATGCTAAATCCGCTACCACTAATGTAAAATCAGCTCATTGTTTAGCTTAACATAATTTACTCCATTTATCAACAGATAAGGTGAACTTCACCAATTTTATGGCATTCACTATAATTTTTATGTTGATAATGCTCCAGTTTGGGATCCCTGGGTGGCGCAGCGGTTTAGCGCCTGCCTTTGGCCCAGGGTGCGATCCTGGAGACCCGGGATCGAGTCCCATGTCGGGCTCCCGGTGCATGGAGCCTGCTTCTCCCTATGCCTGTGTCTCTGCCTCTCTCTCTCTCTCTCTGTGACTATCATAAATAAATAAAAATTAAAAAAAAAAAGATTTAAAAAAAAAAAAAAGATAATGCTCCAGTTTATGTCTCTTATTTTGACTTATATTCCAAGTCATATGGTTATTGATACCTTCATTTAGTGTCTCTTTATCATCTCAAATTCATGACCAACAAATAAAACAAAACCATTAAAAAAACTCCAAAAAGCCCAAACCTTGCTGTTTTCATATCCTGCCCAACCTGTTTTTTCCTCAAGTCTTCTTGATCTCCATTAATGTCTGTACCACCAACCCAGTTGCTCAAGCTCTAAACCTAGAAGTCATTCTCAATTTCTCTGTCAATGTCATCCCTCAAACACATCCATCAATTAGTTCTGTCATCATATTCCCAGCTATACCAACCACCTCTGCCTCTCCATTGCTATCACCCTAGCCTAAGCCACTGAGATTATTGCTATAAACTTCCAACTAGCTGTCTGCTTTCACTTTTTGTCTCCATTTAATTTATTTGCTTCAGGGCAGTCAGTTACCTGTAAAAATGGAAACCCAACTACAGAATTCTCTAGTCACTTCCCTTTGTACTTAGAATAAAATTCAAACTCCTCTGCATTGCTTATAAATCCCTAACTAAGCTGACCTGTGCCTACTTTTGCAAACTTACCTCAGTTTACCACTCTCTCTCCCTTGCTTGACACATTCTAGACACACCGACCCTTTTCTGTTCCTCAGACTCACCAAGTCTTTTCCATTTTAGGCCTTGCATCTACTACTTTTCCTTTAACTCCTCTGTCACCAGATTGGATTTCCCTGTTTGTTTTCTCATCATTCAGAGCTAAGTTCAGACAAGATCAGGAGCATTCAGGATGGTATGGATGTAGACCAGGGTCAAGTTTCACTGTCACGTCCCGAGATGTTCCTTTGTAGATCAGATCTATAGTAGCTTTTCTATCTCTCAGTCACTTGCCAGTACATCACTGTTTTATAGTCTTTGCTAAGACTTATTTTGATCTGAGATTATTTTATTTCTTCTTTTAAAGATTTTATTTATTTATTTGACAGAGAGAGAGAAAGTGCACAAGCATGGGGAGATGCTGAGGGAGAGGGAGAGGCAGAGCAGGGAGCCAGATGCAGGTCTCAATCCCAGGACCCCCAAGATCATGACCTGATCCAAAGGCAAATGCTTAACTGATGGAACCACACAGGCACTTCTATTTTGTTTATTTCTTTACTTGATTGTTTTCTGACTCCTTTAGTGAGAAGGTAAACTCTATGAGAATGCAGAGTTTATCTGCCCTGGTCATGCCTCTGCTATATATCCAGTATTCAGAGTAATATCTTAAATTTAATGGGCCTTCAATGAATATTTTTGAAAAAAAGAAAAGAATGTTAGTTTGCTGTAGGAAGATTATGGATTATCAGTGATAAATATTTTTTCCCATTTGACAGTCTAGTACATTGCTTAATTAATAGTTCTCTTTATATCTTCAACTGTTCAAAAATTTGAGGTTTCAGATTGAGTCTTCTGAATAAGAATGATGAAAAAATTAATATTTTTGAGAAGGTAGATGGTCCAAAGTGAGATAAATGTAGTTCATGATGAGTTCTATGAGAAATATAAGCTGAAGCAAATATAACTGGAAATCAGCAATAATAAATATTGTCATAAAATTGTAAGGGACATGCAGAAGATACGAGATTGGGAAAAAATTGGAAAAGCTTAAAAAGAGATGCTGTGAGTTTGAGTTAGGTGAGATTGAATAGGAAAAGGATGAGTTATTTGAAGATTGTGTGCATTTGTCAGTTTTGTGTGGTAGAGAAAAAGTTTGTGCTTATTCTCCTTTGCAGACGGATATAAAAAGCAGATAAAAGTGGAACTTCCTCTGGAAAACCACTGCCTTGGTGTTTCCCTTCTCTAATTTCTTTGGAACATTTGTCTAAAACATGTATTTTCCTATTCTCATTATCTGTTTGGTGCTTTATAATCCCCAGAGAACCCTGAGGGCAGAAACTATAATTTCTACTTGCCCTTTGCACCCAACTTGTCAGCAAGTTCAATGTTAAGCATGTGGTAGGTGCTCAAGCCATCTTTATTATGGGGAAGCAGGCACATTTTCTGTAGTGGTAGAAGCATAGGCTTGGTATCAGAACCTCTGCGTTCTACTCATGGCTCTGCCTTAATCAGTGATGTAATCCTTCTAAGATTTCTATTGTGCCAATTTCTACATACAAGTTTGTACTACTTGGTAGCTACAGAATCCTCCTTTGTTTCAGGGAATTTGTAAGCAGAGGCTCACATCTAAAACAGAAATTGGCTGAGTCTGGCTGCAGAAGCTCCTGATGTGCCATGGAGCACTCAGAAATTGAAGGTCTTCAAATCTCTCCACAGTCTGAAAGTAAGAATTCTATGTGTAACAAGACATCAAGTGAACTTTTCCTATTATCTGAAAATTGCAGCTAAGGCATCGTGTGGTCTGGGATTAACCTTGCCCAAATAAAGATTTGGCCTTTCCCCCCCAGCTCCTTGGAAGTAACCTCTAAGCCCTCAGTGTGTCTTGCCTGATAAGAGTGTCTTTATTTACCTGAGAGCCATGAGCCATGTCAAATAGTCGATGCTAACAATATGACTTCTAATGGAAGCTTGACCTTTGAAAGGGTTGGAGGCTAAGATCAGCTATGTGTATATGACCAACCCTAATAAAATCTTTGGACACTGAGGCTCAGGTAAGCTTCCCTGGATGGTACCACCCTCTGCATGTGGCCACACATCATTCCTGGGAGAAGTAAGCCATCTGTTAAAAGTGGTGTAGAAGATCTCAGCACTTCCAGTGGGTCACATGAAAGAAACTGGAACATAGAGAAGGGGCCTGGCATGGGACAGTCTGCATGGCTGCTCAGGGGAGCACTGATAGTCTCAATCTCGGTGCAGTCTCAATCTCAATCTTGGTGGGTGAGGATCTCTGGCAGGACTGGGAGATGATGTAGTTGTCCTTCTCCAAAACTATCCCCAAGGAAGGAGGAAACTGGGGTGATACTGAGTGTCACTCACAAGAAAAAATCTACATCCATTCAGAGGTCACCACATCCCCCTGGGTTACCAGCAGTAGATGTAGACAGAGGGAGGCCAGCTCCATCCTGCACTTTCATATGTGACACAAGACTAGCCTGTTCTCTCCTATTTCTTTCTGCTCCTTGCCCTTTTCTACTGCTTAGCAAGGGAGTGGAAGGGTGCCATGAACAGTCACATGCTCCTCTCCACCTCAGCCACACGCCTACCTGCACTAGAGGATAGGAAGCATTTTAGAACAAATAGGCTAAATTTCAAAATGAATTGAACATGTTCAATAACTGAATATAATTGGAAATGTATGGAATCCAAGATATCATAAAAAATAGAAAGGGGATCCAGCGTAGAGTCAGAGAAATTTATGACTTAAAGTTTATATTTATATCCCCTCAAATAGAACTTCTAATCAAATCAAGATTATTTTCCCTTACCTCCTTTTCACCTCCCTACTTCCCCCCTTTTATCTATATCTATCTTAAGCTATCTATTTATCAGTCTTCTCTCTCTCTCTCTCTCTCTCTCTCTCTCTCTCTCTCTCTCCTCTCTGTCTCATAGCGTTCCTGTCTCTAAAAACCGTTAGCCAGAAGTGGCAAACCATATGCCATACAAGAAATTTCCACTTCTACTAGTGATTGAATATCAGAAATTTTGCTTTCCATTTATTATTTTTTTGTAGACATTTGTTGAAAAGAAAAGGAAAAACCACTATATGCTATTCTCATTATATGACTTTTTAAAAGACACAAAGTTCAAGGAAACAAGTGATTCTTTGGATGTGTTAGCTTCCAATGGCCCCATGGTTGAGTTTGCAATATAGATCTGACTTCAGGATGGATGTTTTTCAGCACTGCTTCATCATGGCGTTCGGTATGAAAGCTTTCCAAGTGTGTCTTCTTAATGAGACAGCCCAGACAGGTGGCCAAGGCCATGGGTAAAGAACTCTGCCTGGATGAAATGCTATCTGTGAAGTGCTGTGTAATGTCACAGAATTAAGACCATGAAAGATTATACATGCCTTAGGAGGTACTCTACCTACTACCTTAAAATATTACACTTTATGTAAGAAAGATCCTGAGCTTTTTAACAACCTTCACTCATTAATGACTCAGGTGGCTTTGAGAGCTTAAGTATCTTTAGCCCCTAAATTATGTTTATCAAATAGAAACAACTTGACCTCTTAGGGTCTCACTTTCCTAATTTTTAAAAAAAATAAATGCTGGATTAGGTCAGAGGGATCTATCAGAACTTTCAAATTCTAAAGTCTGTGATTATTTGAAACAGCTAGTTATGGAAGCAGCAGGGACGTTTCACTTCGGGACCAGCTGCATTATGAGCCTGTTATATCAACAGGACACCAGCTTAGCTGCAGCAGCGTCCAAAAGACTGGCAGGCTGGGTGGTTTCCTTGTAGATTTTGGTCACCAATTCTCAAACAAGAAATCACAGAAAAATCATCTCATCATCTTCACAGTTGGAGAGAATTATTGTACTACCCAAATTAGGCCAAGGACTGAGCCACAGTGGGGACTGAACTGCTTCCTTAAAAGCTGCAGTCTCTCCAAGTCAGGGTAAAGGGCATCATCAAGGGAAACCTGCATCAAGGCTAATGAGGACCTTACTGAAAGCAGCCATGGGAATACTTTAGAAAAACTGCCTTCCTGCCAGTGCCCGAATCTAAACTCTACCATTCTCCAGGAAAATAGACTTTACTTGTGCCTCCTACCCGCTGCCAACCCACTAACTTAATTCAGAGGGAAGGGGAACTGGTGCCAGCTGTGTCTGTCCCACCCTTCCTTCCCCTTTCACCTTCAGGGCGGGGTGGCAGGACTCACTGCAGACCAACAGACAGAACCAGCTGCCTGCAGATACTGTTTCCGAACTCGGTGTGCGCTCCGAGCAGCTTCTTGCTGACCGCTGCCTGCTGACTGCATGGACCCGTAGCTGTTGTGTGTTTGGTTGTTTGGTCAGTGATTCCATACTAGACTGGAAGCTCCGCAATGGTAGAGACTGTATTATATTTTTGTTTCTTCCCCACCATACACATTTAGTGTCAGCCCTGCCCCTGAGTCATCACCGAAACCTAAGATTGTTGGGTGAACGAATGGTCTTCTCTAGATTCTCAGGAAGCATTTTGTTAACCTGGGAGGTCTTTTTTTTTATTTTATTTTTTATTGCAGAAGTACTGACTGAGCACTATTACAGGCCAGGCACTGGTTTGCACGTTATGTATACAGCAATAAGCAAAACTGACAAAGAAATCCATGTTCTGCTCGTAATCTAGTGGTGAGAAAGTTCTTCTTCAACAAATAAAAATTGCATACGGTTAAGGCATCAATGTGATGTTTTGGATATTGTGAAATGACTGCCACAATCAAGCTAATGAACATGTCCATCACCTCATATAGTTGCTGTGTGTGTTTGTGGTGAGAACATTTGAGATTTACTCTCTTAGCAAATATCAAGTGTATATGACCTGTAGAAATGGAGCAGAAGTGCATTCTAGCCATGAGCTAAGACGAGGATGTGGGGAGGAGGGTAAATGCTATTGCAGTGCATTGTATAATCAGTTAGTTACTTGAGAATATGCATGATGGAGAGTCATGCATCAGGGCTTTGAGAGTTAAGGTGGGAGCAGACCACAGGGACTCTCTGCCAGGCTAAGGAACATAACCTTTATACCGCAGGTGGTCAGTGGTAGCACAAGGTCAATAATAGTGTAGGCAGAAGAGGGGCCTTATCAGTAGTGTATTAGAAAAGGTTTACTCTGGAATATCACACAGAATGGACTGAGTTGGAGAATCTGAAGGCAGGAAGTTTTTCAAAGAGGACGCTGCAGGGATGCCTGGGTGGCTCAGTGGTTGGGCGTTGGGCTCCCTGCAGGGGGCCTGCTTCTCCCTCTGCCTGTGCTTCTGCCTCTCTCTCTGTGTCTCTCATGAATGAATGAATGGGTAAAATATATATATAAAAAAAAGAGGACTCTGCAGATGCTTGATGTGACAGTGACTGAGTACTAACTCAAGACGATGTGGCTGGAAAGGAGAAGATAGACATGACAGCTATTGTGAAGAAAGCTGGCTGCACTGGGTGAGGAAGGAGACATTCTGGTTGGAAGGCCATTTGGATTCAGCGTGAATGGCTGGTTAAGGGGACTGGATGATAAGCCAGTATTAAGAATTCCTGAGATAAGTCTTCTCAATTCAGATGTAGAGATGTTGAATTTGATGTGCCATAGACATCCAGAAATACTGATATCTAGGAGGTAGTTAAAAATGTAGATTTGAAGGTAAAAAAAAAAGTGACAGAGGCTATACATATATGGTTAAAGGGGTCAGGAAAGTGACATAAATAAGTGATAAAGGATGGAAACATGTAACACAGAAATGTATGAACTAGAGATCTTTTAAATTCAGAAAATGAAAACTACAAATAGAGCAACATAATTATTTATGATCTTTTCATAGTTTGTTATTTCTTTGGTTTGGAACCCAAACCCTTATAGCTTATTTTTTTTTTTTCCCTTATAGCTTATTTTAACAAAATGAAGATATGAATGCTAGTCTTGCATTTTTTTCTTTTTTTTAAAGTATTTTTTTTTAAAGATTTTCTTTATTTACTCATGAGAGACACAGAAATAGAGAGGCAGAGACAGAGGCAGAGAGAGAAACAGGATCCCTGCAGGGAGCCCGATGTGGGACTAGATCCTGGGACACAGGAACAGGTCCTGAGCTGAAGGCAGATGCTCAGCTGCTGAGCCACCCAGGTGTCCCAGTCTTGCATTTTCTTAAATAAACATTTATTTATTTGAGAGAGACAGAGGGAGAGCATGCCTGTGCATGAGCAAGTGAGGGGAGGGGCAGAGGGAGAGGATATTCAAGCAGACTCCCCAGGAAGTACAGAGCCTGATTCGGGGCTCAGTCTCACAACCCTGAGATCCTGACCTGAGCAGAAGCCAGGAGTTGAACTCTCAACTGACTGAGCCATCCAGGCTCATTTTGAATTTCTTGCATTTTGAATTTCAATGTTTAGTAATATTCAACCATAATGCTTTAAGTCAGGGCAGTATTTCATTTTATTCATTTTCATAATTTGAAAATAACTGATACAGGTAATTCTGAATATGGAGAGTATTTTAGCACAGTTGTTTTCCTGATGAGTACAACTTCATCTGAGGCACATGTGGGGTTCTTATATTTTAGTAACACTGTATTTAGTTTCTAGTCCTTTGTTGCATTCTATTATCTTTATTCAAAGAAGACGGTTAACTGTAAATGTTAGGTCATTTTTATAAAACCTAAAGTCAGAGAATATTTTTTGGAAGTCAGTCCTCAACTCTACAAGTTCAAGAGTGTAGTTGAGGCAATACTTTAATTTCTAGAAACCAGTTTTAGGGTAGGAAGTGAGCTAGTTATTATTCTTTGCCCAAGACCTTCCCAAAGCCTTGATTTTTCTAGGAGTAAGTAAATGGAATCATATATTTTTGGGTAAGTACGTATGAACACCATTCAAAGAAATATTCAGGGCTGAGGATCCCTGGGTGGCTCAGTGGTTTAGTGCCTGCCTTAGGCCCAGGGCATGATCCTGGAGTCCTGGGATCGAGTCCCACATCGGGCTCCCTGCATGGAGCTTGCTTTTCCCTCTGCCTGTGTCTCTGCCTCTCGCTCTCTCTTTCTCTGTGTCTCTCATGAATAAATAAATAAAATCTTAAAAAAAAAAGAAATATTCAGGGCTTAGATGAGTTGTAATATCAACCCAAAAGAGCAAATCTGATCCAGTTTTGACTAGTAAACTAGCTGGAGCTGGGGAGGGGAGTTTCTTGGATAACACAAGCAAGTACATTTTTTTAAGAATAGTTTAAAAACTATCCCTCAGCTCAGTATTACCACTAAGCTGGCTCCTTTCAAACAGTACAGTGTCTAATTCATCAAACCAACTATTAGATTATCTGAGATTCAAATAGTCTATGTAGTAATGGCTGCTTTGACAATGAGTTTCATTTTTAACTTTTAGCACAAAGATTTCTCTGGTGAATGATGCAATGTTCTATAACCTAGGAACGTGTTGCTATCTTGAATTAAACTTGTATAGCACTGACCATTAAAGGGTCACTGTCTGTAGTCTTGACTACTAATTTTGAATTTGTCCAACATGACCATTTAACTAACATAAAGAAAACATCATTTCCTGATGTTATTCTTATTATGGGCATTCTGCCCAAAAGTCCTTTGGTCACATCAAAATTCCTTTTGACATCATGAATAAATATAGCTAACTGTGTGGTGTTATTTATATCTGTACTTTCATCAGCTGCAATAGAGAATGCCACAAAAGATTTAACTTTTTCATGCACTGTGTCTATAAATGATTAGCCAAATCTACACTACATTGAACTACAATATTTCTGGCTAGACATATTTTTGCAATTGATTATTTCTGCTTAATGCACATTATTTCTGATGCATCCCCTAGACACTTCTTATTTTTTTTAATAAGCTCACCACCTGCAAAAGGTTCTAAAGCCTGAGGAAATTTTCACTTAATACATAATGACACTACACTGTAGCAATGCTTATATTATTTACCTTGAAAAGTTTAGAAATTTCAGTTCTTTCTTTAAAGTTCATTAATTTTTGATCTCTCACCTTTTCTGTATACTGATCATAGTTTGCATCTGGGTTTGCCTAATAATAACATACTAGGTCATATTCTCTTAACACTCACTTTCTTTGTACAGAAAATACATTATATACAATTTTTTTCTTGAAATATTCCCATTGACTTGTCTCTCCTTGCCCATTTTAGATAGTGACATGAGTATCAAGAAAATCTGTTTGCTTTGCAAACCAGTAGGAAAAATAGTAATGATAATGCATCATTGCAATGATGAATAGCCACTTCATTCCAGTCTGCTTCTGGCTTAGTAGGGACTAGTAGGGACTATGGTAAACTACATCTGGAATTCCCACATACAGGGGATACCAAGCATATATAATATACCTAGGTATCATTCAGTTATTGATTTCTTCATTATTTGCATTCTGGTTAGAGAATGTTGACTGTGTGATACCAGCCTTTAAAATGTAATGAGACTTGTTATACGTGTGGTGCAAATATTCGCAAAATTTTTGTCTGTATTCTGTATGTGCTTCAGAATAATATGTATTCTGCAGGTATTGGTGCAGGTATTCTATGTAAGTTCATATGTCAAGCTTGCTAATGTACGAGTTTCCATGTGCTACTGATTTTTGTCTGCTTGATCTATTGGTTCCAGAATGATGTGTTAAAATCTCTCATTTCACTGTGAACTTGTCTATTTCTGCTTATGGTTCTGTCAGTTTTTGCTTTATATCCTATGTTTAGATACTGTGCAATTAGGTGTACATATAAATTTAGAACTGACCAATTAAAAGTTTTATCATAACTTTCTCTTATTTTTTGCAATGCTTTGTACCTAATACTTCCTCTGTTTCTCATTAGTATACCTGTACCAGTTTGTTTTGGTTAGTATTTGCCAGGCATATCTTTGACTTTCAACATTTCTGTGACTTTATATATTAGATATATCCCTTATAAATGGCATATAATGGGATAAATATAAAACCTAGTGCTTGTTGCTTACACTAGGAATTCACATTGCTCTTTTATAATGATGAATTTGAGATAACATGCTCTCTCTCAATTATCACTCTTTAATTTGAAGTGATTTCAAAATCATAGAAAAGTTTTGAGAATATACAACACCTGCATACCCTTCACTCACATTCCACTTTTCTTAACATTTGGCCACATTTGGTTTATCATTCTCTCTTTGTCTGTCTAGCTTTCTCTGTGTCATTTAAGAATAAGACGCAGATGTGATGCCCCATTAACTTGTTGAATGTATATTTTTCTAAAACAAGGTTACTCTCCTACAAAACAGCAGTAAATCCATCAAAATTAGGAAATTAACATTGGTACAATATGACCACCTTACCCTCAAACTTCATTCAGATTTCTTTCCACTAGCCCAGTGATATCACTTATAGCAAGAATCAAACATATACAACCAGCTTCTTCTTATTCTCTTTTCTTTCTGGTCCAGGAGTAAATCTGGTCCAACATTGATCCTGTATGGGATGTCATTGTCAAGTTGCCGTAGTCTTCTTCACTTTGGAACAATTTCTCAGTCCTTTCTTGGCTTTCACAACTTAATATATTACATATTTGTTAAATATTTCTTCGTGATCCAATTCTGGTTATGTAGTTTTGGCAGAAATATCACAGACTTGATATTCTATTCAATTCAAAGTTGATTTGTCCCAAGACAGCTGATGTTCACTTTTATCATTTGGCTAAAATGATGTCTGCCAGATGTTATCACTGTAAGATCAATTTAAATTTAATTATTAAGTACCAAAATTAATATGTATTCCTTGGAGAGATACTTCCAGATTATGAAAATATACTATTCCTTATATCCAACTTCACCCACTGGTTTAAGCATCCATTGATGAGTCTGCTTCTTAATTTATTATTTTGTTGAAGGATAAGGAATAGAAAAAAATAGAACAATTAGGATCTAAGTGAATTTCTTATTTTTCTCTTTGAAAAATGGATGGACATAGAGTTTGTTATTCTCCTGAATATGGTTTCACCCTGTGGACCACAGGGTGGTCACTTTGGAGTCACTTCAGGCATTTGTTAACTCTGCCCCACCTGAGATCTATTGAATTAAAATCTGAATGATGGAAAAGGTAATCTTAATTTTTCACAGGCTCTTAGGTGATTCCTGGCTATCAAGAAATACTCTAATAAGAGAGTCAAGAGACCCTTGGTTTAAGAATTTGCCTAATGCTAGCACATTGTGGACAACAGATCCAGAGGCTGCATTTAATGTAATAGGTTATAAATATTGCATCAGATATGCCATTGAGACAGGATGGATTTATTCTGGTTAGGATGCTCACATTCTGTCTTTCAATAGATGAATGTGCAGCAGACCATTAGAGCAGAAGGCTGTTCTTTACATAATCCAACAAGTGCGCGGGCGGGGGGGCGGGGGGGAAGATACCTTTATCTGTAGTTCTAAGGTCTCCACCCACAGTCTAAATTTTGTATTTTGCTTGGTGAATATCAAAGCACATGACACTTCAGTCCTATCTGGTTTATTCAAACCTCACATCTTCAGCTCCTTATTTCCTTGGCTTTCCAGTAGCAAACACACTATTATCCATCAAGTTGCTCGGTTCTTTGTCTCTTGAAAGCCTCTGCTGCTGTGAATCATGAAAGAAAATTCTATTTTTGTGTATAACACCTTTTTTGTCGCTGTTTTACCTTGGAAAATTTATCTGAACCACAGTCCCAGACCTGTTACTTCTGGCCACTTTTATTATAGTTGCTGGTATGAATTGGCATCCCATGAACTTTTCACAATTATAGTCCTATTTCAAATCTCCCGCAAGTGCCATAACTTTGCCCAAGTGGATTTATTAAGTACTCTTTAATCAGCTCAAACCTAAATCTTGTGAGTAAAATGCAGTCTGGACTTCCTCAGTTAATATCAATGGCTTTTTCATCCAAGCTTTTATGTAATTCAACCATGGGGTATTTCTTTGCAAGGAAATTTCCTACCAAAAATGGTCGCTCATAGTTTTTCCTGTTTTTTTGGTGGGTTTTAAAAATTTATTTAATATGCCAGACACATAGCTTAGAACTATTTTTTTACTTGAAGACTATTCTTCATAATTGTGAATAGAAATATTGTCATCTTAAAACATGAAAGATGGAAGTATGAGGGAAACCGGCTTCCAATAAGTACTTTGAATGGAAAAAAAAAAAAAAGAAAAGAAAAAAAGAAAAGCCCCTACCATTTCTTGAGTTTTAATCAGGGAACAGAATGATGAAACAGCAAAAGGAGTTTGGTTAAAACATTTGCCTACTGTTCTGATGTTTATTAATACATTAATGGGTTATCTTTTGTTCCTCTACTGCTTACCAAAACTGATTTCTGTGACACACACATCATGTCATTTTGACACAGCTGATTTTTGCAGATGTAAACGGATGCTCTGGAAGGCTAAATAACGTTCCCTAATACTAGAAATAGCCATACCAGTCTAACTTGAAAATTTTGCCTCTCCTTTTCCATCATCTTATTCATTATGATTCCCATCACATTAGGTGCAGAAATTATGGTCCTTGGTGAAGCCAAATATTGGCATAAATCTGAACCCGTTAGGTTAAAGTGACAGAAAATTTAAATTTTCTTAATTTCAACAACAACAACAAAAGAGTTATTGCTAGATTTTCCTTTGCCTCCAAAATAAAAGATGATTCTTTGCAAATGAAACATTTTTCCCCCATTTCTTGCAGAGGAGATGTGATTGGGAAATTATATTTCTTAGAAGAATTTGTAAGCTTGAAAACTCTATGTGCCTAGAGTTGTACTAGCAAACTTAAGTGCCTATTGGTTTCTTCCTACGAATAAGAGGAATGCTAGCAAAGCCAAAGAAATAAAGTAGAAAGGTTTTAAACATCCCATTATTTTGAGGCATTGGCAATTTGTACAATCCTGGTGGTATCTATGAGTGAGCATATGTGTTTGTACCTACTGCCTGTGTACCCCAATACCTGCCTCCTTCTCCCCTTCTCTCCTTTCCCTGCCCCATTTGTCTACTTCCTTCCTATTCACTTTTCTTCTGTTTCTCGCTCTGTGTTCTATTTCTAATGTTCTCACTTGACACCTAGAAATCAATACCCACCTATATTCAGTGTGTGTTGTGCCCACTCCAAATACCTTCATCTCCTTTCAAGATGCATATATACTTAGTCACTTTGCCAGGCCTTGGCAAATGAAAAATAATCATGTTTTCAACTTCAACAAAAATTCTGATTCACTTGACATTTAATTTACTAATTACATCAGAACTTTCCAAGATAAACTAAAAAAAAAGAGAAAAAATCGCCTTTTCACTTTGAGAATTGAAGGCCTTTCAAACAAAGTCATCTGTATCTATTTGTATAACTATGGTAGATATATAAATGTAGATCTTTTCCATTTTATGTATCCCAACATAGTAACTTTTTCCTTGATAGGTTCTACCTATATTATTATGATTTATAAAGACTTACACATATGTTTACCAACATTTCCCCAATATTTTATGGGTTTTAAAATTTAAATATAAATTTTAACTCCCTTAGATTTTTTTATCTTTTTGTTTTAAAAATGTAAAAAAATAAGTAGTTCTTATGTGCATTATAATGAGATTTGCACTTGCAAATTTATGGTCCATCCTGTTTAATTTGTACCCTTACCTATTCCTCTCTTCTTGATTATTTTGAGGTGAATCCCAGATATCATCTCATTCTTCTGTAAATATTTCCTTAGATATTTCAATAAGGCCTCTTTAAAAGAATATAATCCAGAACACTATCACCATAACTAAAACAATGAACACTTATTCCTTAGGGTATTAATTTTTTTTGTATTGAATGAAGTAGGGGGTCTCTACCATTTTCCCTCCGGCTTCTTACTGTCTGTCTCATAACCAATTTTTGAACAATCCTTGCTTTTCAGTGTGGTTCTTTCTGTTTGAGGAACCTCAGCAGGAGAGGCTGCATTTGGCCCCTGGAGTTCATGTATTTGGCTATACTAGTTCTCTGCCTCCTTCCTGCTAATTCCTGCTGTCTTTCAGTTGGCAAAGGTAGTTTTACAAATCTGGGGCCTCTTGCTTCTTTTGGATGCTGCTAATAAGGTGTTACCTACTTGCTTTTATGCAGTGTAGAGTTGAATTCCAAGTTGAGCTACTTGTCCCTCCATCAACATTCTTTTGTCCCTCAATCAACATTCTTCTCAGTGCACAACCTTATAAACTGGGAAGGTTTGATTCAGATCTTCCAATTTCCTTGACAACTTCCTCAGCACAGCTTTCTCAGGAGGACGAGCTACAGAGTGTATCTCACTGATTGTCCTCAATGTTTCCTCTGCATGTATGCTTCAGAGCTTCCTGTTTGGGGACTGCATTTTTTTTTTCCTTCTATATCAGATGTAGACTTTTGTCTGGATTAATGTTCTGCTGTCCATTTATTTTAATAGAGACTTGGCATGGGGATATCCAAACCCGCATGATGTTACAGGAAGCCCTCTCTCAACTTTCTTGGGAGAAAATACCTTAAGGATTATTTCTGAAGAGGCAAAAGCTGGTAATTGTTCAATAATTCAAGAGACCTTTACTTATCCCGTTAAGAAACACATTTGGCAACTTAGTAATAACAGCTAAAATAACACTCTGAGATTGGGTAATGACTTACATTAATAAATGAATTGGCCAGCCCTTGACTTCTTTTTATGCCCTTGTTTGTCCCATAAAAGTGTTTTTCATCTGGCTTTGGATTCAGATTCTTTGCAAGTCAAGGTCCATCCATATACTTTGGCCTCTGACTCTGCAGAGGCCACTTGACTTGTGAGAAAAAGAACACAATTAGAAGGAAGGAAGGCTTGATTTTATTTTCTCATCCTCTGTGTCCTAGAGCATGTCACTTCACATCCTTCAAGTCTGGAGCCATTGACTATAAGACGGCTTAATAATTGTTTTACTCATGGGATGGTTATGAAGATGAAGAGATAGAATAAATATTAAAGTTTGAAACATACTCTAATATTAGTTCCTATTATGAGGGAGTGTTTTGCAAATGAAGATGGTTGATAATAGCTGGTCCTCATTGTAAGATTTAAGATCCATGGAAAGGATAATTTGAATGTCCACTAATCTTTTTCTGTGGGAACCACTGGCCTACTTAGTCTCTGAACTCATTTGCAGTTCACAAATTCTTTGATTCTATAAACTAGAGAAACTTTAAAGCTAGTGTGATTCTTGTGTGGTCTTTCTTAATTGTTAGTTGCTGCAGATACTGTCTTTCTGAGGCGTGAAGTAGACTATTTAGTAGGTTGGGTTCCCTGGGAAATAGACTTTGAGGAGAGTTTTGCATGCAGTCTATGTAGGCCACTTTGATGCAATAGGCTTGAGCAATGAAAATCTGAGTGGGATAAAAGGGCCCACAGCCACAACAAAGCAAATACAAACAAGGAAAGCAAACAGGCTCATTAAACGACCTACCCCAAAATAACTATAGGCCCTAATTGACCATTTATAACCAGACACAGTTCCTCAGATTACCAAGAAAGTGAAAATTGCATACTACCTTACTCTGCCCTGTAACTATGGCCTCTCACTACTGTCTTGTCACAGGCAGCCTCCCATCTGTGGTCCTGCCCACTGCTCCCTTGTGATATATTCAGTAAACTTCTATCTCTTTTGTTCTCTCCTGGGTGAATTCTTTCACTGACTGCATCACTGGCTCCCACTCAATTGGGACACTCCACAGAACATTCATTGGAGAGTGCTTGTTTTGACAATGTAACCTGAGGGGTGGGGGAAGTAGTTTGAGTAGTGGAGATGTTCAGCTGAGATGCACTCACAACAGAGGCTTCAGTCAATCCCACCAGAAACCTTGGAACTTGTGTGGCTCTTCTGAATTGTTTTGCCCTAAAGCAGGGGAGCTGGACTTCGGTATTTTCCCCCTTCCACTACTAAGGGCTGCCTTAGGGAAGAAGGCATGACCTTAATGTAGGTGGTTCTCTTTGGCCAAGGTCTGAGCTCTGGAGTCATCAGCCATCAATACTCTCAGCAGCTGGGAGCTTGAATACCTCCAACCTGAAGGAAGATCTGTACAATGAACATCTTTCAAAACAACTGTTTTTATTTTGGAAACGAGTCTGCTACTAGGAGGTCTTAATTTATCTTCACAAATTGAATCTTCATTTGTTTTATGTAGCTTAATTCCCTAGCATCTAACATTTATATAAGTTTGGGCAAAGTAAATTCACAGGCCTGAGCCTTAGTTTCCACATATAAAGTTTATTAATCTTACTGTTTTCTGTGAGGATTAAATGAGATTCCATTCATGTTATCAATAAGGCAAGTTGCAAATCAAGTGCATCATGGTCTCTTGTGGGAATGAAAGTCTTGAGACACAACTTTAGGATTCTGAGACATGAGAAATTATAATGTCTGATTATAAAATATTATAATCTGATTGATAGGTCACAATGGTAGAAAGGCTCCTTTTTGGTTGGGTTTGAATAACTTCAAAGGAATGCCCAGCTTCCAGAGGACACATTTTAGGAATTAGACTGGATTAAGAATTTGACCAAAAAAAAAAAAAAAAAATCACTGCACGACTTAAAGAATGGCTTGGTTTAATTGATATTCCTATTCCTGCCTTTTTATTAGCAATGAGAAGTAGAGGGGTTATCAGAAATCTAAGAGGAAAGATGGGTATTACTTATATTGCTTCAACTCAGGCTCTGATTACAGTAAACCCTTTGAATTCTTTAAAGGAAGATTAGTGGGTGTTAAAACTTAACATCTAAATAAAAACCTCCTCTTAAGAGTTCAAAGTCCCAAATGACCACACTGCCTCCATGTACTGTAGTCATCTTATCTCAACTGGAAGATGTGAAAGCAATTCTTGATCATTGCTTTTATTTTTATTTCTTTTATTTTAATATTAAAAAAAACATTTTATTTCTTTATTTATTTGAGATTGAGGGGGAGAAAAGCATGTGTGGGGGGAAGGGGGGTGGAGAGAGAAGCAAACTCCCTGCTTAAGAGGGATCCCAGGATCATGACCTAAGCTGAAGGCAGACACTTAACTGAGCCACCCAGGTGCCCCTATTTTTTTATTTTTTTAAACATTTTATTTATTTGAGAGAGAGAGAACATGACTCAGTGGGGGTTGGTGCAGAGGGAGAGGAAGAGGGAAAGAATCTCAAGTAGATTCTGCACTGAGTGCAGAGTCTGACTTGGGACTCCATCCCATGACCTGAGATCATGATCTGTGCTGAAATCAAAACTCAGAAGCTAAACTGACTAAGCCACCTATGCACCCTGATTGTTGCTTTTATTTATTTATTTTTAAAAGATATTATTTATTTATTCATGAGAGACACAGAAAGAGAGGCAGAGACATAGGCAGAGGGAGAAGCAGGCTACATGCAGGGAGCCTGATGTGGAACTCGATCCTGGTACTTCAGGATCAGCCCTGAGCCAAAGACAGACACACTTAACCGCTGAGCCACCCAGTCATCCCTGATTGTTGATTTTAGATCTTGACTTTAGTTATAACAGAGACTCATGTGGATTGTGTTAATATCCTGTGAATTAACAAGCAGACTGCTTTGGATAAAAAAGCAACTAGCTTTTACTGAATTAAGCAATTTTTTAGAAGAACTTTTGTTGAATGGGAAGTTTATCCATTGAGGAGTTCTCTTAATTGGGCTCAAGGATCTTCTAAATCCACTCAATTATATTTATAGGCCTTAATTCCTCCTCGTTAAGGTCACAGGGGCCAAGGTCCACCATATACCTAGGTGTTGCCAGCAGACTGCCATGTACCTTTGACATCGGCCAGCTATTGGCATCTAAAACACCAGTTTTCTATTGTTTTCCTGGGGGGCTTAAATAGAGTTATTTGTTACAATGTAAATACCCTAGAGATAAGAGTACAAAAAATATTTTTCCATTAATAACCTTGGTATAAATCTGTTAATTTTTCTCAATCAGAAAACTAGCTTGCAGCAAGCTTTAAAAATAGAGAAAAAACATAGATGAGAGCAAAATACAAGCTGCTTGAGACTCCCGTTTCTAAAATATAACTTTGAAATGTTGGAAAATCTGTGTATCATAGTGTAAAGAACATTGCATTAGAATTAAGGGCCTGAGTTCTAGAAGAACCTCTGCTCTGTGAATTTTGGCAAAAGAACTTACTCTTTCTATGTCTATGTTTCTTATGTTAAAATTCAGGACTTTGGACTAGATCAGGACTCAGCAAATTTTTTTTTAAAGATTTTATTTATTTATTCATGAGAGACAGAGAGAGGGAGAGGGGCAGAGACAGAAGCAGGCTCCATGCAGGAAGCCCAATATGGGACTTGATCCTGGGACTTCAGAATCATGCCCTGGGCTGAAGGCAGGCGCTAAACTGCTGAGCTACCCAGGGATCCTGCAAATTTTCCCTGTAACAGCCAGATAGTAAATATTTTAGGCTTTGGGGGCCAGACTATCCCTGATGCAACTACTCAACCCTGCCCCTGTAGCAAGAAGGTAAGGGTAGATGATAGGGAAATGAATGGGTGTGTCTGTGTTCCCATAACATTGTATTTATGAAAACCTACAACTGGCTGGATTTGGCCCAGGGTCTGTAGTATCCTGATCTGTGCACTAGATAATAAGTAAATACACTTGAATGATTATTGGAATTTCTGAATGTGTCAGATATCTGTTGTCTAATATCACACTACACTGTGAATAGAGGCACAACCAACGATCTCAGTTGCATACAGAAAAAAGCGTTTATTTGTTCTATGTCTGTGACTCCACTGAGTTGGTCCTGCTGGGCTTGTTCACATGTGTTCAGCTCAGCTGGGGTTAGCTCTGCCACCTGCTTCAGGTGAATGGATTGGTTGGGACCACTGGGATGGTTCTCTTCCACGTGTTTTCATTATGCAGGTATACTAAAGCTACCAGAAGCTTTTTCTGTATCCGTGGTGCAGACACAAGAGTGCAAGTAGATGAACATGGGAGGCTTCTTGAAGGCGTAGGTTTGAAATTGGCACAATGACAATGTCACTTCCATCCCCATGTTATGGCCCAAAGCAAGTCATAAGGAATGGTTTAAGGGAGAGGGTGGAGAAGTATATTCTACTCATGATGAAGTCATGGCAGGAGTGTGGATAGATGGTCATTCGACCAATCCAACCAGGGACTTTTTTATTTTTATTTTTTAAGTCACACTTTTTTTGCCCCATGCCAGAGGTTCTGAGTCAGCCAGTGCCCGGCTGTGTTTAAAACCTGTAGGTGCTTCACCATCTTCATAATCAGTCATTGCAGAGAACCACTTGATTAATTGCTTTCTCAGGCCACTTGCAACTCTATTTCACTTGATTCTATGAAATGAAGAATTTCTTTTTATTTTTGCAAGTGTACTTTGTTCTCAAAAAGTTTTTAAATTTGATAGCCAGGCTCTGCAGTCGCTTTGTATTTCAGGCTCACAAAGCAGGCTGACCACGTCCTTGATGGAAAACTCTGTTCGCCCCCACACAGAGCCCTGATCTGCTTTTTTCTCACCTCTTCCTCCACCTCCTTCCTAGAAGCCCCCTGGTGCGCCCGGCTCATCAGGCACTCGTGGAGGCAAGTTGGTGATAGCCATCAGTCGGCACAGCTGTACTAAAATCAACTCATTTCACACTGCAGTGGCTGGTAATCAAACGGTACTACATGCTTTATTAATTCGTAATCACCCTTCCCCCCCTTCTCTTTTACTCATAGGGTCACTTAAAAATTCCTTGATTGTGCAACAGTGGGGAATAATCCTTCTCTAAAAAAGGTGGCACTTTCATTATACAATTGCTAAACTCAGCATCTTGGGGGCATTTCTCATGAATATTAAATGCTGCATTTTAAAATTTATATTTGGGGTGCTTTTTCTTTTCTCATTTGAAAGAAGCTTTTAATTGTGGCATAATGGCTGGCCTGTCACCATCAATATCTGTGGGTCAATAGTATATTAGCAGGTAGCAATGTTAGGTCTCTGTTAAGTCACAGCTGTGGTTAGGCAGACCGTGGATGCCCGGAGAAGCTCTTTCGTGAAAGCTGATGTCAGCATGTCATTGCCAACCACAGAAGAATTATATTCATCATTTGGCTCTCTAAAATAACATGAATTTTTTTAAAGTCCATACATTTAAATTGCCAGCATATGATTTATGCAACACTAGAATTTGTCAGCTGGTTTAAGCCTACAGAAACTTATGTAGGCAGTGGGTGGGAAGAAAATGCACGATGCAGAACCCAGAAATACTTTTTTTATGTTAGATATTACTCATTTTTATTAATACATTATATTCATATAGAAACGTCCTTTCACACACCAAGAAACTTCTTAAAAACCGTATTTAATGAATTCTAACATAACCCAGAGTAGTTGTGCATCACCCCCTAGAGGTGGCTAGAGGTAGGCCATTTGTTGTGTTGATGCAATTTTTTGTAAATGACAAAACGATATTCATATTGTCTACTATATTTCTGTCAGTTGGCTTGTGAATGGTTCCACTATGGGGAAAAAGAATCCACAAAACACCCAAGGAATCACCCAAGGGATCACTTAAAAGATAAGAAACAAGTAATAGCGGGCAGTGACCTTACAAGGGTCAGCTATCTTTTTTTGTAAAGGGCCAAGGTGTAATGTTTTCATCCTTATGGGCTCTAGGATCTCTACTGCACTAGTTAGCTCTGCCACTGTAGCATGAAAGCAGCCACAGACAGCCCATAAACAAAAGATTATGGCTATTGTTTTGTTTGAGGAGGCGAATTAATGCCCATAAACAAAAGATTATGGCTATTGTTTTGTTTGAGGAGGCGATTAATTTGTGTTTGCCAGCAATTTCTTTAATACAAATTCACTGTAGGAATTTCACTGGCCAAAATAGCACACCAGAAAATGTTTCTTTAAAAAGAAAGCAGAAATTCCAAACCAGTGGCATCACATTATTGTTCCTGGCACAGGAAGATGAAAGGAGTGAAGTCTAAATTTAGTGGAGGTGTAGCATTGTATGAGTCAGTCTTCTGAAGAGATGGCTTGGCCAATCCAGAACTAATGTCCAGCTGCCAGTGCAAAAATACGAGTCCCCTGTTACCAGAGCACTTTGCTAGGGAACCATGGCACTGGTGTTGACAGACAAGAGGATCTGTCTTGGGGCTGCTTTTTGGCTTTCATCACTGCCTTAAAGAAGTTACCTTTACCTCAGGGGGATCTAATTGCCCCCAAAGTCTTCAGAGAGCTATTTAGATCAGTAAAGTGTCACCTTGCCCAGATCAAACCAAACACTCTCAGGTACTCCTTCCACACCTTCTTCATGTGTTTTTATTGATAAGCCCCATTGGGGCCCTTTGGCAACTGAACTGAGTGCTTATCAATGACAACAGATGAGATGACAGTATCCTGTCACAACTTACTTCACTTTTAATCAAAACAACTTTGCTCTTAAAAACAGTTTCATTTTTGGGCACAAACAAGTGCATTTGAAATCATATCAAACCAATACACAACAGCTATGGCCCAATAAAATTTTATTTACAAAAACAGGCACTGAGAAACACCAATTAAAAGACTGAGATTACCAGAGACCCAAACATATATTGTCTATAAGATACCTGCTTTAAATATAAACACACAGATGAATGAAATGTTAATGGGCTAGAGAAAGGTATATTGAGCTAACACTAATCAAAAGAGAATGGGAATAGCTATATTAATTTCAAGCAGAGCAGACTTCAAAATAAGAAATAGTATCAGGGATTAGAAGGACCATTACATAATTATAAAGAGGCCAATTCTCCAAGAAGACACAATCCTTAATGCATACATGTGTCTAACAATAGAGCATCAAAATATATGAGGTGGAAACCAACAGAACTGCAAGGAGCAGTAGACAGGTCCACTAATATAGTTGGAGACTTTAACACCCCTCTATGAGTAATTGACAGATCCAGGCGGCAGAAATTCAGGAAGGACATAGTTGAAGTGAACAGCACCATCAATCAACTAGATCTAATTGACATTTATAGATTATTTTGTCCAACAATAACAGAATACACATTTTTTCTCAAGTTCATATGGAACATTCACCAAGATAGACCCCATCCTGGGTCATGAAACACACTTTTAACACATTTAAAAGAATAGAAATCATACAAAGTATATTCTCAGAGAACAGTGGAATTATACTAGAAATCAAGAACAGAGAGATGGAAAATGCCAAAATATTTGGAGATTAAACCACACACTTCTAAATAATGGGTCAAGGAAATCTCAAGAGAAATTTAAAGTTAAATTAAATTGAATATACAGTTGATCAAAATTTGTGAGATGCAGCAAAAGCAATGCTTAGAGGGAAATTTATAGCATTGAATGCATATGTTAAAAGGAAGAAATATCTAAAATCAAAAAGAGGTAGCAGATTGATTTAACCCATGGCCATAGATTGTTGACCCTTAATCTATCTAAAGGATGATTAATATTTTAAAAGATTTTATTTATTTATTCATGAGACACACACAGAGAGAGGCAGAGACATAGGCAGAAGGAGAAGCAGGCCCCTAGAGGGAGCCTGATGTGGGACTCCATCTCAGGACCCCAGGATCATGATCTGAGCCAAAGGCAGATGCTCAACCACTGAGCCACTCAGGTGCCCCAGGATGATCGAATCGATTCTAAAACAAGCCAAAATATTTCACTCCACTCCATATTTACAAAACCGTGGAAAACCACCCTAAACCACTGGAGCATCTATCAAATGGTACTGCAAGATAAATTAGGGAAAATAAATGCAGACATTATCACTAGAATCCATCCCATGGATGATTGGCATTAGTACTCCCACTAGGCCTCCAGCTCTTACCACTTTATTGAACCCTCCTTTGAACCTGTATTTCTAACAGATAGCTCTTTCCCTCCAATAATCTCAAACTGATCTCCCTCTTGCCCTAGTTACAATTTATATTCTTCATGCAAGAGCCCAAGTAATCTTCAAAAAGTCATTCATTTGCTTAAAATTCTTTGTTTTTCCTACAGTCTTTGTGATTTAAAAAAAAAAATCCTTAATACCTGCAAGGCCTGGAATAATTTAGCGCTGTCCTCTCTCCCCAACCTAATCTCATGACTTCATTCCTATTCATTTATTATTCCTCCAAAATATTGAATGCCAAGCATTTTCTTCTGATGCACTGGGTATCTACAGTCCCCTAGAAGGCATGAAGATAATCCAGGATCTCTCTCCATTTCAAGATCCTTCACTCAGTCACATCTGCAAAGTCCATTCGCCACTGAAGGTGACATTCACAGGTTCTAGACATTAAGATGCAGATACTTCTGGGGGACATTCTTCAGCCTCCCACACTATTTATCTTCCACATCTTGGTTTCTCTGTCTTTCTCCCACAGGGGATGACTTGACCTTCCAGTCTCCATGGGTGCCCTCACATTGCCTCATTCAGCAAGCCTTCTCTTTTTATTTCATCTCAAGTATTTTTTGGTTGAACACCTGCCTCTTTCACCAGACTTTAAGCCAAAAAAGGTCAGAGAACATGTCTGTATTGTTTATCATTGTTGAGTAAATGAACTGGTGATGTAGGGATACATTTTCATGTTTGCCCACATTTGATTTCCTTAAGCAACTTGAATTCATGATAACGACATTTGAAGTAAAATTTTCTATTTTTTATCTTGTTCATTTTTTCCAGTGTGCTTTCTTTTACAGTAGGCCGAGGGAAAGCATTTTTAGAAGGTTTTTCTTTCTGGCAAGAGAAAAAACAAACAAAAATCCCAAACTAAAAGCCCTGTAAGCATGTTAGTTATCAAGTGTTTTCACATTTAGTGTGCTCTGTCCTCTTTTTTAAAAAAAATAGAAACTATAATATCTGTACAACTATCCTTACCAATTATGGATTTTTTGCATTTGCATTTTTATGAAAGTACATTTAATATATAATAAAATGTGTTAGTATTAAGTATTTACCTTTCACATTTTAATTAACAATTGAATGCTTGAAAGCTGGGTCTTTGGCAGGTCTATAAAAACAAAAATAAATGACCTTCAATTTTTAATTACTTTTTTATGGCTTTAAGCATTATACCTGTTTATGGTAAAAAAAAAATGTGGAATCAAAAGAATCCGAATAGGAAAACAAATATCATGAAGAATGTCATTGCCAAGCAATTATTATTCTTTTTTTTAAAAGATTTTTAAAGATTTTATTTATTTATTCACGAGAGACATAGAGAGAGAGGCAGAGACACAGGCAGAAGGAGAAGCAGGCTCCATGCAGGGAGCCCAATGTGGGACTCCATCCCAGGACTCCAGGATCATGCCCTGGGCCAAAGGCAGGCGCTAAACCACTGAGCCACCCGGGGATCCCAGCAATCATTAGTCTTAATCCTGAGTGGCTGGGTGCCATTCCTGGTCCCTTGTATGAACTCTCTCCTTACTATTCTCAGGCAGATGTATCCAGTCCCAATTCTAAATACTGTTTATATGTCAATGATCCCCAAATCTATTATCTCCTGTATCTTACCTCTCCCTGGGCTATAGAGCACTGGGCATCTCTGTTTGAATGTCCAGGGGACATCTCAAATATAACATTGGCTGAAATAGAACTTTTGACTTTTGCTCCTTCTCATTGTCCTTCCCACCATGCACTTAATGTCTCAGTCCAAAAATTTAGGAAGTATCTATGAAAAGTGATGATGTCAAAAAAATCACAAAAGTAAATTAAATTAGTGAACTCTTTTAAAACTAGTTAGAATTTAACACCCAGGAAAACAACCAAATACTCTTATACAAGAGGTTAATGTCTAGTAAAAGTCAGAGGGTAGAGGGAAAGAGGATTTTGCAGTGATGGTGGATATGTCAAGTAGCTAAACATTTGAGAAAAGCTGTAGGTTTTCCAGCTCTCTGTCTCCTTCTCTTTGTCTCCTACTCTCTCCCAAGCTTAAATTCTCCAAAACTGTGAATCTGAATGATTCTACCAATTGTTACTGAGTATGGCACATCTTATTGAGTAGAGTATTCGCACCAGCCTTTATAGGAATAAGCCAGCCTAGATCTTTGAGCTTTGGGTCAAATATCTCTGATTAGTTAATATTAGCTAAGCTGGGCCTACTCCATGGGAATGTGACCTGTCCAGTCATATGTGGTCCCATGCTTAGAAGGGACCCACGCTTGGTTTAATGCTCTGCTTTCACTATCTAGAAATTCTTAATTATTTTTTGAACGCGGGACTTTGTTGCATTTTATTTTGCACTGAGTGCCACAAATTATGTAGTTAGACATATTTTACTGAGAATAGTCAATAGGGGTTTAAGGATCTTTTCAGAGAGGGCCTGTGGTATACAGGGATTCTCAGACATCCAGAAAAGCGTAGTGTAACTTGAAGATATCTTGCTTGGATTTTCATGACACCAGTACAAAAGCAGAAACAATAAATTAAAAATTATTTATTTTGTCCTAAAGTTTATAATCACCCTGCTAGTAAGATAACTAGCAATACAGTTAAAAGACAAATGAAGGGGTGCTTGGGTGGCACAGTCAGTTGAGTGCCTGACTCTTGCTTTTGGCTCATGATCCCACCACCCATGAGATCATGACCTGAGCTGAAATCACCAGTCGACATTTAACTAACTGAGCCACCCAGGTGCCCCCAATAATAACTATTTTCTTAAAACATATGTATTCTAGGAGTGCTACTTCTGGATATTTGTCTTAAGAAAATAATTACTTTTATATGCAATGATATAACTAATAAAGTTGTTTTGAAATTTTTTTATATTTGTGAAAAATTGATCTTACATGTACAAAATAATATAAATAATATATTTTAAATAACATATTTGCATATATGTATAGACATACAATACACACAGTATGTAGAAGAATACATATTAGAATGTAAATAGTGGTTGGTGAGGTGATGAGTGATTTTAATATTGGCATTTAAAAATCAGAAGTCAATATTATATGAGCAATTGTAAAAGTCATCCCTAGAAAATATAAAGGGTGATGAGTGGAGGGATATTTTTATCAAGGAAAGGGAAGCAGTTTCTTCCAAGGCCTGGTGCCAAGTTTTCCCATGTGATTCACCTCCAGGAATAAGTCCCATCCACTCCAGCGTTCCTGGTCCTCAAGCACCTTCAGATTCCTTCAGTGCATGGGAGAGAAGCACAAATTATGCCAGAAGTCTTAAAAATGTTGTGATCCATAATTCAGTAATTTTACTTCTAGGATTTACTCTAAGCCAAAGATTTAAAAATACACAGAATGATTCACATGTAAGAAGGTGTATTATTCCATGATTTATGATGAAAAATGGGAAATTTCCTGAAATTCCAACAAGAGCATATCACTAAATAAATTATGGCACATTCACTGCAATCACTTAACTTCCCGTATCCAAAGAGTATTTTAGAATAACGTGCATGAACACGTTAGCCTTTGTGAAAATAAAGGAAACCTCCTTTAAAATGGAGTCGGGCAGCCCTGAAGGGGGCGCTCTCATGCAGAACCATTCCTTGCAGCCTGCAAAAGCAACAGGAAGAAGGAAGATAATTCTTTTGACAAGGGAGGACACTTCACACAAGAACTTTGTCTCCTGCTTTTAATGAAAGTAAAGACCCCTCCCTAGCCTGGTAATAATACACTAACCATGGCTTGCAGCCAGTAAGAAAACATTATGACTCAAACTCTTCTTCCCTAGTAAACTTTTGTTCAAAAACAACCCTCCTCAATTTCCTTTAAACCTAAAAAAACAAAAAACAAAAAACAAAAACACAACTAACTCTCCATTTGTCTCTTTGGATCTGCCTATGATTCACCATAGCTTGTTTGTCCCAACTTCCATTCCTCTGCTTTTCCTGAATAAACTCATTTTTACTTAAATAAAATTGCCCTTAGCTGTTTCAAGTTAACACCTTCCTGGATTCATTTTACAAAAACCTAAGCCTTGTTAAGGATGTCTTGCTAAGTCCTTCTGGTAGGTAGAATATTGGCCCTCCAAAGATGTCCACATTCTAATCTCTGGCATGCCTTATGCTCCATGGCGTAAGGACTTTGCAGTTAAGGATCTTGAAATGGGGAGACTATCCTGGATTATCTGGGTGGGCTAATGCAATCAATCGTCCTTTTTAATGGAGCAAATTTCCTCACTGCATTTATAGAGAGATGTTGTTGGCCTTGGAGATGGAGGAAGAGGCCGCAATCCAAGGAATATGGGTGGCTTCTAGAATCTGGAAAAAACAAAGAAATGTATTTTCCCCTAGGGTTTCTTCAAGGGACCACAAACTGGCTGAACTTTGGTTTTAGCCTGTGTTGGGACTTCTGACCTACAGAACTGTAAGATGAATTAATGTTGTTTCGACCATCATGTTTGAAGTAATTTGTCAAAGCAGTATAGAAAACTAATACAGTTCCTCTTTTTTTTCTCTCAAAAGAGAAATTATCTTGAAATTGGAAAAATACTTCCTGAGTTTGGAGAAGACATGGAAGTTATGAGAGCAGAGAGGGCATGGGTTTGAGGGAAAAAGATGACAGTATCCTGAGGGGAAATCCAGTACCATGGGTCTAGATATATGGGATTAGGAATGGGCATGAAGAACAGTATGGAAGCAGCAGAAGGCTACCAGACTTGAAGGTGCCATGCAGCAATGGACAAGGAATGTCACAAGGTGATGCTAATTTTTTTATTGATTGCTTCTTTTCTCCAACACCTTGATACTGTGCAAACTCAGGAACTCACCTAAACAATCCTAGAGAAAGAATGAAGAGGGGAGCTCTGAATAAACGAAGGACAAAGACAAAAGTTTCTTGCCAAACCAGTGAGAAGAGGGTGCTAATTATATGCCGAGTTAAAAAAAAAATTAAGGAAGTTATATTTTTGCACAGCTGAGCTTATAGCCTGACAAGGTAACACACAGAATCAGATTGTCAGATCAGACTCATAAGAACCAGAAATCTAACCCTGTATCAAACTTTGCTAAAAACTTTAAGTCCCTGGAAGATCAAGAAGACAAAACAAAGAGAACAGAGACATCAAGGGTTGCTCTCCAAGTACTTTTCCACATGGATCCTACTCTCTTTAGCTGGAATAATAAGGTCACCAAGTGAGGTTTTCTAGATATTTGACACAATAGGCACTGTGTGAATTATAAAACATTGCCACTTTATACCCTTGCTATTGTATAGTTAATGTGACATCCTTAAGGGAACCATGACTCATAGATGCATTTATAGTCAGTAAATGGTTTATTTATTATAAGTAATCCTTTAACCATAGACATCCTGTTCGGAGTGTTGTTAGATAAGATCTCTTTCTCTTAGGAAATGTCATTAGTCTAATTACCCAGTGGTCCAGTGGAAAAGGATATTAGTTATCTTTTTGCTAATTTTTAAAAATTTATCTCTTTTCTTTACCTTGGGGGCACCTCTCAAGTAGACAGAATGAGTGGATCATAAGTGGTGGCTTTAACTCCTTTCTTTTTTTTTTTTTAAAAGATTTTATTTATTTATTCATGAGAGACACACACACACACACACAGAGAGAGAGAGAGAGAGGCAGAAGGAGAAGTAGGCTCCCCTCAAGGAGCCGGATGTGGAACTCAATCCAGCATCCTGGGATCATACCCTGGGCCAAAGGCAGATGCACAACCACTGAGCTACCCAGGTGTCCCAACTCCTTTCTTTCATCTGATAATTTATAACAACTATGGTAACTATGATTATTGCCATATCCCTAAAAAGAAAAGGGCTTTAGAAAACGGTAGTCAAGTTGGAAGACAAAAGAAGGTGGCACATACTTTTAAGTACAATTCTCAATTTTTAAGATGTTCTCAATTTCCCATACCAGTTGTTGAAGTTAGGACAATGTATAAAGCTTTAATATTTGTGACCAATTTAAAAGTCAGAGGAAAACCTGGGATTGATCTTGTTGCATAATTTGTCCATAGAATTACATCATGAATTCCTTGAAAGCATAGATTCAAAGTGTCAGATGAAGTAGAAACCTTGCCTACTGTTTACTTTCTCATCAGATGTGTGTGTAGGGTGAGATGGAAAAACAGGTCATCACTACATCTTCTGTGTCGTAAGACATTCCTGTGGGATTTTGGGGAGAGAAAGTTATGGAACAAGGCAGAGTAGGGGCAGTAAACTCTGTGGCATACACTTGGTCTTTCTTTATTGATGGATATAAACTCCTTTAGAGAGAGCAACGATATCTCTTAAATAATTTTCTTGACTTTAGGAATAAAGAGATGTGGTTGAAGCCAGAGTAATGGATTATCCCCTTGTTATTCCCAATTTAACACACACACACACACACACACACACAGTACACATTCAAATTTTTCCTCACTCTAGATTCTAGAAGAAGAGGGGTTGGGTTGGGCTTCATGCCAGAGATTCTTTCTTGGGTCAGTGAGAGCAAAGAGCAAAACTCCAGCAGGCTTTTAGATAAAGTATTGGGGACCATTGCCTCAGGGCTTCTTTAATAGTGTCGGTTACTACTATGTGGCAGACATATTTCCTGAACTCCATCTTCCATTCCTCTTGCTGAAGACCAGAGAAGTTTATGTCCAAATTGATGGTGACTACAAGATCATCTAAAATATTTTCCATCCCAGAATATGGATTGAGAAAAGAAACATATCCATTCTATTTCTTATTTATTTGTAGTCTCTTTTTTTTTTTTTTTTTTAATTTTTATTTATTTAGGATAGTCACAGAGAGAGAGAGAGAGAGAGAGAGAGAGAGAGAGAGAGAGAGGGAGAGATACAGGCAGAGGGAGAAGCAGGCTCCATGCACCGGGAGCCCGACGTGGGATTCGATCCCGGGTCTCCAGGATCGCGCCCTGGGCCAAAGGCAGGCGCCAAACCGCTGCGCCACCCAGGGATCCCTTGTAGTCTCTATTTTAAATACAAATCTATAATCTTTAACCTACTATTGGTAAAATAGGTTTTTCAGGTGAGTGGGAGATGTTAAGCTCCATTTAATTTCATTGTTCCTATGCATTTTGAGTTCTCAGTCAGGACCAACCTGCCTATGAACTTTTGGAACATAGCCCATTTGTAGCCTGGAAATGTAAATAAGTCCCAATATAATTATCAGACTCACTTATTCATAGTGTCATTCCCTGAACCAATTTACATATTCATGCTGTTGGCAGCACACACCCTTTAATGACCTGGATGCCCCCATTAGACTGGCCTGTTTTGCCCCAGCAGGTCGTGACACCCTGAAACATTCAGCTTAGAATTAATAATCTACCATAGTAATTAGTAGCCCAGTAGAAATGAAAAGATCACAGCTAAAGTCATAGCTATTTATTTAAGAACAAATTATTAAGTAGGTGTTCAAGATTGTTCCTGTGTGTTCAACCTCAGGGAGTATTCTTGTAAATTGCAAGTTTGCTCTCTACAATATAAAAAGACCAAACAGCAGAAATCAATACATTCTTTGGAGAGAAATATATAGACATTGAGTTTGTATGGTTGTATGTGAAAAAATACACACATGCACACACATGTGTATTTGCACACTCACACAGACTCACGCAAATGCATATACACAAAGCGAAAGCAGTAGTTGGTAATGTTTTTCAATTGATGACTCTGTTATGTCACTGGAGGTTCCAGGGCACATAAATCCAAGCTAGAAAAATCGAAATTTACAGAAAAAAATAAGTAGCTTATAGATGAGAACAATTCTTGTTCTTTGATTTATAGCTGTATAGTTGTGAAAAATACGGCATTTAAATACAAATACTTTTATCATTAGCATGGGTGATGGTCAAAGAATGATATTTCATAGTACAAAAAGAAAAAAATAAGCATACTTCATTGCCACATTTAATTGGAACCAGAGTGTTTGATACTGTTCTGCTCACAATGAATATAATCCAAGTGTTTTCTTCTAGGAGGGAATGCCCCCTGCAGTGTAGAACCTTGTAGCTAGAACAGGAAATCGCATAGTTTAAATCAGATTTATTAAACAATTAACTTCATTTTCTTAATGAACTAAAGTTTGTGAGAAGTCAGACACTTGGGAACTTTGCTAATCCAATTCTAACTGATATTCCTCCAGATTTTATTTCCATTCCCCTTGAAAAGCCTGTCTATGAAGATGTATATAATGCTCCTTGGACTTAATGTCATATGTCTTGCTGTCCAAGCCATAGCTGCCAGACTGAGCATGTCCATGCAGTTCTATCACCTGTAAGGCTAGAGCAGCTTGCCTTATTAACACAAGTTTGAAAGTTTTTTTTTTTTTTTTTTTGCCAATTTTAACAATATAATAAGATGAGAAAATGGGAGAGAGAGAAGCAAAAACAAAGCTTCAATCCAGAAATGATAGATAACCTTTATCTTTTTAAAGATTTTATTCATTTATTCATGAGAGACACACACACAGGAAAAGAGAGAGAGAGAGAGGCAGAGACACAGGCAGAGGGAGAAGCAGGCTCCATGCAACGAGCCCGACGTGGGACTCGATCTCGGATCCCCAGGATCCGGCTCTGAGCCGAAGACAGCGCTAAACCGCTGAGCCACCCAGGCTGCCCCATTTATTACCTTTAGTCAAGAGATTGCTCCAAGATTTATCCTGTGTACTGTGCTGCAAGATGAGAAGAAAACCACATTTTGTTTTTTTCCTAAATCATTTCCCTTGGAAACAGATCTATGTCATGGTTTAGTGTAATGGTTTTACAAAAATACTACTCATTTATTTTGCTTGTCCTCTCTTTTAATTTGTTTTGTTTTGCATTTTTTAAAGAGATTTTTATTTATTTGTGAGAGACACAGAGAGAGAGGAGAGATGTAGGCAGAGGGAGAAGCGGCTCCCTGTGGGGAGCCCGATGTGGGACTCCATCCCGGGACCGCGGATCACACCCTGAGCCAAACGCAGGTGCTCAACTGCTGAGCCACCCAGGCATCCTTGTTTTGCATTTTTAAGAAGATATTCCCAGGACTGTCAGAATAGTTGATAATTGCTATTTGTCAGAAATAACCTACTCTTTAAGCTAGTGGATAGAGAGGAAAATAATAAGAAATATATACATTATGACTCTTTAAAACCTTTTGCCTGAAAGGACCAATCTCACAACAGGATATTATTACCCAACACAATGACAGGCTTTTCTGATCGGATTGCATAGAATTATTTCCTTCTGCTCTATTCAAAACCACCCTTGGCCAAAGAACTTCTTATCTTTTGACAGAATAAGCTCTAGAGAAAGTACAGTTGATAAAAGAAGTTCTGTCTAATGGGTAAAGCTGAGAATTAAGTTAGAATTTCCTGATGTAAGTTGGTCATACAGAGATTTTTATATTTCCTGCTCCTTTCGGTTTAGTTATCACATCTGAAAAGTATTGCCAAGCCATGAAATAGGATTACTGATCTTCTTACTATTAGCGAATTCTTTTTAATCTTCAGAGGGATATTTTTGCATGGAGATAATTTTTCCTCACATTCGATGGTGTTTGATGGTGTTTTGCAATTCATTATCTATTTAGTTCTTTTATACTGTCTCTGTATTTATATCAATATCTCTTACTCTTCCAACATATGAATTAAAATAAGTTACTATAGTGAGGGAATCATATTTATCACATACTTCAGTTGTATTTCCTTATGTAGGTTAGGGAAAAAAATACTGTACCAATTGATAGTTATTTAATAAATACTTTGTGAGTTGGGCTGCCCAACTGGGAATATGTTGTACCACCCGATACGCCTGTTATTCTCCAAGCTTCCACATACTGTAAAGTGAACAGTCATATAATACTTTTCACTAATTCACCACAATATATTCTTACCTAATATCTTTTGCCTGAATTTTTCAGTAGTCACTAAAACTTTCTTAATATTCATCTGGTACTTTTGGCATTGAGAAAACTTTTCATTTCCTTCTCATGCAACCTCAGAATAAAGAAAGCTATTGGTTGGGACACCTGGGTGGCTCAGCTGTTGAGTGTCTGCCTTTGGCTCAGGGTGTGATCCCGGATCTGGGAATCAAGTCCCACATCAGGCTCCCTGAGTGGAGTCTGCTTCTCTCTCTGCCTATGTCTCTGCCTCTCTCTCTCATGAATAAATAAATAAATCTTAAAAAAAAAAAGAAAGCTATCAGTGGAGTTATTTCTCTAAGGAGAAGGCACCTCTGTGCCTTGCATGAACTTCATTTTTGCAGTGATTTCCTGGAAAAGGAGTAAGGATGTGATATACTGGAAAAGATTCCTGAAATGAATTTTAAATAAAAACTTAGAAAAAAGGAAATAGCATACCCTTTTGTGTTTGCTTATCTGTTGATGTTTTAGGAACAGAGATGAATTAATCATATCCCATATTTAATAGCACACTGTTATGATTTTTCATTTCAATATTTTTGTTATATTATGTATTTATCAGACTCTCATTCCTATACAAAGGCACCTAGTTTAATGTGTTTGATACATGTACTGGGATATTTATGCATCCTTAAAAAATACGTTATGTTATTTAGTAAATATTTTAATTTTCTCTGAATAGTATTACATTGTAATGTCATGTCTTTTTTTTTTTTTTTTGTTATTTTCAATCAGTATTCCCATCTACTTTGCTGTGTCATTGCTTAGATCTATGGTATAGTGTTATACAGTGTGCATCCATCACATTTTATTTATTCATTCCCCAAATGATGCTCATCTAGGATGTTGTCAACTCCTTGCTACAACAAACAGCACTCTGTAACATCCCTATATATAGCCTTTTTGAAACATCTGTGACAGTTTTTCACGGATTATGCCCAGGAGTGGAATTCCTGAATCGTATAATTAATTCACATATTTATTAAATATTTCCACGTTATTCTCCAGAACAACCATACATGTTTACATTTCCAGTGGCAGTGAAGGGAGTGGATGGAGAGGAAAATAATAAGAAATACATACATTATGACTCTTTAAAACCTTTTATTTCCCCATGTTTCACTAGAACTTGGTATATCTATTTCTTTTTTTTATTTTTAAAGATTTTATTTATTTATCCATGAAAGACACACAGAGAGAGAGAGAGGCAGAGACACAGGCAGAGGGAGAAGTAGGCTCCACACAGGGATCCTAATGTGGGACTTGATCCGAGGTCTCCAGGATCATGCCATGAGCTGAAGGAGGCGCTAAGCTGCTGAGCCACCCAGGCTGCCCCATATCTATTTCTGTGTAGCAAATTACCTCAAAACTTTGTGAATTAAAAAGATTTATTATCTCATTTTTTTGTGGGTTAAGAATCCTAGTGCATCTTATCTGGGTGACTTTCAGTCAAGGTCTGTTGTAAGGTTATAGTGAAGCTGTGAGCTAGAGCTGTGGTCTCATCTGAAGGCTCAACTTGGGGAGGAGTCACTCCAAATCATTCCTGTAGTTATTGGTAGGATTTAGTTCTTCATGAAAATTTTGAGCCAAGGGCCTCAATTCCTTATAAGCTGTTTGCTGGAGGCCTCCTTTAGTTCCTTGCCACATGGACCACTTCATCAGAGAGCTCACAATATGGCAGTTCTCTCAAGCATGTGAGAGAGTAAGAGAGAACAAATGAAATAGAAGCCACATTCTTTACAATCTAATCTTTGAGGTGACATCCCCTCACTTTTGCCATATTATTTTTGTTAGAGGCAACCCAGTAGGTTTAGACTCTCTGTTTTCTGCATCAGTTGACTTGTTAGGGGGCCATCATGCATAGCACTTAGAAAAGTGAGTTTTGGAGTTAGACATTCCTATGTTTGGATTCTGGCTCTGCCTCTGCTTCATTACATGATCCCTGGCAAATTGCTTACTTGCATAAAAGTCAGCTTTCTTATCAGTACAGTAAGGATAATATTAGTGTCTATTTCATGAAATTATTTTGAAAATTTAATAAAATAAAACATTAGAAATGCATAGCATAATGTATATAGCACATATAAATTTTTCTACCAGTATTTCCTACTGTTATTTTAATTAAAATATGTCTTTTGTGTTGGGATTTGTGTTGAGAGAATGCTGACAAGAATATGCTTTCTTAGGGTGTATGTTCTGCAAAAATGGAAAGGAGTGGAAATAAGAAGACATTGAATATTAGGAGAATATTCAACAAAATCCAGGAAGTCATGAAAGAATCTGAGCTTATCTGGAGGATGGTCAAAATAGACATTTTTTTTCTGTAGGATTTGACTGTTTTTAAATGTATCATTTGGAGGAGAAAATCAATAGATAGACATGTATTGTTTTAGAAGGTGAGAATGGAGTGTGGGTTTCAGTTAGAGAAGACAATTAAAACAGGTAAAAAAGGAAGATAAAAAGCAGAGTGAGTAAGGAAGTATGAAATAAGCTTGATTTTAGAAGTTAAACAATTGGCAGAAATAATTTTTATGGATAAGATGATAGTCTCAGTCACTTAGTATTATTCTATTTATTCAAACTTCTCCAATACTAAAAAAATGGATATGAATGAGCCCAGTCAACTTTTTGGCTATTCGTTGCAAATGAGTGAGAGAGGCTATATTTCAGCATGGGGATATGGGAGGTGTACTTCAAAAGCGCTTCATACTTGTGTTTTAGAAGCATAAGAACCCAGTGCCAGGGCCAATGGAACTATTCTGACAAGGGATCTCTCCACATGTACTATGTTCACAGGGCTCCCATCAGTCAAATCTGATCAGTCATCTGCTTTCAACAGTAGTGCTGACCGACTGGTGTTTTACTACCATGCATTATTCATCTCAACATAAAGGATAAACTCAGCTCTGTTAACCACTGCCTGAGGGCCCTCAGAGTCAAAAAGGAAATATGTAGTTTGGAATTGTGTTTCTTTATGGGAAGGGAAGAAGCAGACTAGACATAACCATTGCCAATACAGTTTGGTTAATAAAATGTGTGTAGTCATAGTATTTAGAGGTTGCTTATTATGGTATGAGAAAAGTTTCTAGAAAAGACCAGAGCTGGCACAATTAGTTTTTACTTCATTTCTATGCAAACTTTACTTAGATGAATTCTGTTTCTGGACAAAGTGTATTCAGTTGAGCTGCCTAGTACGTAGATAAGGAAACTATATAAAAATGCTGAAACATGTCAAAAATCTCAAAGGATCCTGTTTGAAATCTCAGCTTTTGACCGGCAATGAATTAAATGGTAAGATAATTAATATCTCTCAGTAGCATATGAAAATAAGTTTATGTGGTGAAGATGCAAAGATTATCTCTAAACACCTATAAACACACAATCATGTATGCAAATACACACACACAGAAAATTAGGGAAAGGGAGAGAGGTAGGGGGAAATAGAGGAAGAGAGAGAGATGAAATGAGGGAGATTGATTTTTTTTAATGGCAAAAAAATTTTATTACAGTTATAATATAAACCAGCATTTGCCAACATTTTCTTTTTTTAGAAAAGAACAGCTTTCTTGAGGTATAGTTGATAACAAAAACTGCACATATTTCATGTGTACAATTTGGTGAGTTTGGATATATGCAAACATCCATGATACTATCATTAGAATCAAGGTAATAGACATATCCAATACCTGTCAGAATTTTCTCATGTCTCTTCCGTTTTTTTCTTTTTCATGTTTTGTAAGAACGTTTAACATGAGATCTACCCTTTTAACACATATCAATGTGCACATTATCATATTATTAACTGTAGGCACTGTGTTGTACAGCAGATCTTTAGAATTTATTCATCTAGCATAATTACAACTTTATACACATTGAATAATAAATCCTCATTTCCCCAATAGCTAAATCCCTGGAAATCATTATTGTATTTTCTGCCTCTATGAGTTTGACTATTTTAGGTAAGTCATATAAATGGAATCACATAGTATTCATCCTTATGTATGGCTTATTTCACTTAGCAATATGTCCTCCAAGTTTGTCCATGTTGTCACAAATGGCAAGATTTCCTTCATTTTTAAGGCTGAATTGTATTCCATTGTGTGTATACCTCATTGGTTTTATCCATGCATCTGTCAATGGATTCTTGAGTTCTTTCCATATTTTGGGTATTGTGAATAGTGCTATAATGAACATTGGAGTCCAGGTATCTTTGAGACCCTGATTTCGACTCTTTTGGATATATACGCCAAAATGGGATGGCCAGGTCATATGGCACTCTATATTGGTTTTTCAAAACTGCTGAGCCATTTTATATTCTCACCAAGACTGTACAAGAGTTCCCATTTCTCCACAAACTTATCAACACTCATCTTTTTTTTTCATTAATAGCCATCATAATAGGTGTGAGGTGATTTCTCATTGTAGTTTTGATTTGCATTTTCCTGATAATTCATGATGTTGAGCATCCTTTCATAAAACTATTAACCATTTGTATATCTTCTTCGGAGAAATATCTGTTCAGGTCCTTTACTCACTTTGGAGAAATATCTGTTCAGGTCCTTTACTCACTTTTAAAATTGGGTTACTTATTATTATTATTATTATTAGTTATTCAATTGAAAGATTTCTTTATGTATTTTGGAAATTAATCCCTTATTTGATATATGGTTTACAAATGCTTTCTTCTATTCTGTAGGTTGCCTCTTCATTCTTTGGCTTATTTCTTTTCCTGTGCAGAGCTTTTCAGTTTTATGTAGTCCTATTTGTCTATTTTTGCTTTCGTTGCCTGTACTTTTGGTGTCATATCCAAGAAGTCATTGCTATGACCATTGTCAAGAAGGTTTTCCTCTATATTTTCTTTTAGAAGTTTTACAATTTCAGGTCTTATGTTTAAGTCTTTCATCCATTTTGAGTTGATTTTTTGTTTAAGATAGGGATCCAATTTCATGTTTTTGTTGAATGTGGATATCCAGTTTTTCCAATACTATTTGTTGAACAGAGTATACATTTGCCTAAATATTCAAAGTTTTAGTTCAACAATTATCCTCTTTAGTTTGTTGGTTAAATATTTGAAGTAATTTGTGTTGCCAAATTTTATATTTTTCTTTATCATAAAAGTAATCCATGTCCCATTGGATAAAACTTGGAAATTACAAATAAGCAAAAGGAAAGAAAGGCATTATCCAAAAATAGCTAGTATTAATATTTTTGTGTATACTCTTAGTTTTTTATTGGTATAAATTAAATACATTAGTTTATACCGTTTTGTGAATATTCCTTTATAATATTATGAAAAACACAACAGAAAACAAAATGGGTTCTTAGTGTTTTGTGGATATTTCTTTGTGATGTTTTAAAAAAAGAATAAATCAGTATCACTTACTTTGTCATCCCATGTTAATCTCAGCCTTATGTGGTTTCATGGTCTCACCATGCTCAAGGAAGACAAACTTCTTGAAGTCTTCTGTGCCAGAAGCCCCTGCCTGCCATGCAGCCTTAACCCATAGTCTTACCTCTGCCTGGAACACTCCTGGCTCCCTGCTGCACTTAGCAAAGGCCTACCATCCTTCAGGTCTCAGCTTACAAAATTGCCACCCCCACAATGAAACCTTCCTGAACCTTCCTGGTGCCCTCCGTATTAAGTCTTTATGTTATACTCTTGGATAAGGCCCTGGTTAGTCTCATGAACTCTGGGGGTAACATGGGTTCAAAATCTGGATTTAGCATTTGTTAGCCTATGACCCCGGGCAAGTTATGTAACATCTCCACATTTTAGTTTCCTCATTTATAAAATAGGGATAAAAGTAACTTACTCCTCAAGGTGATTGAGAAGATTACATGAGTTAATATACACCAGGAAGACTTTAAAAAGTGCTTAATACATGTAAATACTTTCTGTTTCAGACATCACTATCAGTCTTTCTTTCAGATTCTATAACCTGGTTTGCAGCTATGCTTTTGTGGGCATTCTGGTTTCATGTTTATTTTATCCCACTAGATCACAAGCTTCATGAAGGCAGGATCTGGGTTTATTCATCACTATGTACTATTCCCTGGCATAGGAGAGTGTATATATTTGTTGAATGAATGATTATTTATTACTACATTTCTTTATGTTCTCATTTCTCTGGACGTTTCAATACTCTTGTAAACTCTGGCAATGCTTTCCGAGAGACATTTCCCTTTCACTTAATAGGCAAAAATTAAGGCTCTGACTATTTTATCTCTATTTTAATGATCCAGTGTAATATCTTCAGCCATCGTTTTCCTCAAGCACTTTTACCAGCCACCCGGTTTTACGGTGCAATGTCTGGTTTAATACAACGAAGTGATTTTTATCACACAATTTCTTGCTGCAATACATTTTCCCCTTGTCTTGTTGGTCCTAATTTTGAATCCTTTCCTTCAACAGAAGATATTGGCTGGATGGGATGAGAAAGAGACGATTTCTCACTGTTGACAATATTCAACATCAAACACTGTAAAATGCTTCAATTTCTAGTGGTGTGTCTTCCCTTATTTTGCCTTCTGGCATCCCCTCATCACCTGGGTGCTTTGGTCATACTGTTGGACACATCCATGTTATTTAACTTTTTTTGTACATGTAACATTGGTGACACCTTCAGCCTTCAGGAACTTCTATGATACATGCTTGCCACAGTACAATCTGTGAAACATTCAATTGAACAGATGAAAAATAACATCTGAGCCACTGAGCACTATTTTATAGCTACTGGGGAAGACAGCAAGTAGAAGAGTACCCAGCACTGCTGTGAGGGCATACTGCCCACTAGGTAGAAATGGAATACTGTCCCTCCTAATTTGGGTGCTTCCACAATGAATATAGAGAGAAAGCTGTCAACAAAGAGGCCATTTTCTGCCTCAGCTTTGTCTGACTATAGCTCTCTCCCCAGTGCTCATCAGCTATCAGCCTCCTTCTCTGACCAAGTGAAACCTTACGAATCAAAACTTGTTCTTTTTTTCCTTCTTCTGGGCCTAAAGGATTTTTTACTTGTGTGGGATAGGGGCTAAAAGATTTAATATGAACTCAGACCAACAGTGACAGAGCCTGTCTCAATTTTGTAAAGATGAACAAATGAAGGAGAATAGAGACTGGAGAATATTTATCAGTCTTCCTTCAGAGTTTCTATGGGAAATACAATATAACTGTAGAAAATGTTGAGTTGGTATCATCAATGACTGCTGAGAGAACTTAGCATCCTTGAAAGCAGAGAAGGCCATCAGGACAAAAAAAGAGAAATCCAGAAAGATTACTTAGACCCCACAACCCACACTTGGGGTGATATTCCCTTTTAGTAAGGCCATGACAATAATTCCCAGTCAAGGTGAGATACTTGAATGGCAAATCCCTGCATTTACTGAAGAAGCCACCTTGTTTACTCCTATCCACATTTACTATAATGCCCCTCTTCCTCCTTAGAGCAAAGAAGACTTCCTCTCCAAAATAAGAATAACAACCTTAGCTCATTTCCAGCAATACTGGTGTTCCAGATACAGGTGCTGAGTGGAAAGCTCTGACTCAGCTCCCTAGATCACAGAGCTTACAAACACTGTATTCATTGACTAGGCCTGCCATAACGAAAAACCACAAACCGGGTGGCTTCAAACAACAGAAATTTATTTTCTTAACATTTCTGGATGCTAGAAGTCCAAAATGAAGGTGTGAGCAGGACCATGCTTTATTTGAAGGCTCTAGGGGAGGACCTTTTCTTCTTTTTGCCAGTTTCTAGAGGTTGGCTGGCAATCTCTGGTATTCCTTGCTTGCCCAATCTCTACCCCATCTGTCTGTGTCTGTGTGTTCTGTGTCTTCACATGGTGTTCTCTCTTTGTGTCTGTGTGTCCAAATTTTCTTCTCCTAATAAAGACACTAATCGTTGGATTAGGGCTCACCTGAGTCTGGTATGACCTCATCTTAAACGGATTATATCTTCAAAGACTTTTATTTCCCCAAATAAGGTCACATCCATAGATACTATGGATTGGGACTTGGACAGATCTTTTTCTACCCACTACAGCCACTCAGCAACTTTACATCTGGTAGTTATCTGACAAGGCATTTTCTTGATCCTCAGCTTCTGTTCTGCTAGGTCCAAGGGGATGTTTATCATCACCAAGTATTCCCTAAACACACCCTATCAAAACGTATTTCTAGACGACATCATTGAAAATCTCTCTCAGATTTGCAGGGATCTAAGCCACTGCCAAACGGTCTAATATATTGTTTTAGTAAAGCCCTACTCCCAGTATTTTGGATGGTAAGTATACAGTAGTAAAATTTGTATTGCTATTTTTTGTGAGTCTCGGTATTGCCAAAGTTTAGGTCCCCAGTGGTGTGGAACTTAGAGTCTAAGTGGAGTTACCACTTTATTTGGTATGATATGCATTGTGATTTATTCTTGTATCTCCTGAATTTCAACTCATCACAGACCATATCCTGTGGTACCCACCTATTTCTAGCACTTTGTATAGCAAATTACCTCCTAAGGTAAAGGCTGTTTGACAGCAGACAAACATGCATTGTAATATCCATCTTTACAATGGATGCAGTAACATTGTTTTTCTGAATTGGTTAGAAAGGATTTGTTTTTTTACCCAGGGGCCACTATGTCAATAGCTGTGGGTCAGTAAATGCTAGAGTTCTCTTCCATCTCCTCCAGAGAAAGGAGGCTCTCTTGACATGTACTTGAACATAAATTAGGATAAACTTCCTCTGGCCCTAAAAAATTAGTTATTTTATGATATGTTATATCATAAACATATAGAACAGGTGACATGCCTTGAAGATATTAGCTGTTCCCAAGATTGAGAAACGAGAGTACCTATTAGGTTGCATTACGAAGTCTATCATACTGTCACCAAAACGAGGTTCTTGTCACTAGCTAAAGTTGGGCAATATATTTGTTTTGAGGCCTGACTCATAGGCCTTGCTCATGACAAATTCATTCATTCCCTGAGCAATAAGGTTTACTGAAATAAGCCAAATATTACAATTTTGTATCATAGTGTCCATGGTCAATGCTAACCCTAAATGTGGTGGGAATTCTTCCTCATGAAATCCCCACAGTCCTTCTGGAACAGAATAATACCCCTTGTCTTACAGATCCCCTTTGAGGATATTTTCAGTTGCCTGAAATTCTCAGAGGTGCAGTTCCCTACTGTATTAGTTTCTCAGGTCTGAGATGATAGGGAAAATGGTAAAGGGTCCTGACATATACTAGAGTGTTGTTAAATTATTTTCAACAAAACATAAAATCATGTTTCTCATATAGACTTAAAATGAACACAAGGCAAAGATTTTATTTAACTCATAATTAATGAGGGTAGCAGGCAGATGCTAAAATCAGTTCAAAAGAGAATCCAAAAAACAGACAAATGTATGTAGATCAGGGATATTGAAAAGGCAGTGTTGAAGAAGGCAAAACAGGATTCCTCCTAGGAAGCAATGTAAAGATGAACAAATGGAGGATACTAGACAGTGCAGAAGATTTAACATCAAAAAAAGATGCTCCTTTGAGTCAACGTCAGTTGAACCTCTACCAGACAGAATAAAATTTACACATAAAGAGACAAGAATTATTTTTGCATTGTTTTCCATTGTCCTTAATTTGCAGAGTTGTAAAATAGCTTCTATGGGATCAGAGAGGTCTTTTGGAGTCTAGACAATGCAGTTTTCCATGTATGTATGGAAAGCATGAGCATGTATGTCCTCCTGACAGGATCCAACTATAAATTGGTATATCGATTTATAACATTACAGACAAATCCTCTCATCTCATGTGGAAAAACCAATATGGAACATGAGGGAGATGCAGTTATATATTTCTGGGGTGTACAATGTACAGAGAGGGAAGGGAACATGACTGGTGGGAGGATGGAGAGAGGAGAGAGAGAAAAACCCAAAGGGACCCAACCCCAGCACACTTAAAGGTGCTGGTACTAGACTACAAAGGACCAGACCAAACTATCCCGGTGCAGAGATCAGTGGAGACCCACACAAGAACAAACTGTCTCGAAGCTCCTCCTCCTGTACAGCAAGGCTCTGTCAACTTCCCCATGCATTCAGATGTTTTCTCTGAAGGAGGAAGTGAAAAGGAATCTTACTGAAGGAAGATAGACAGCCCTGATAGGAAGATTAAGTTTTGAATTGAGTAGCTTCCTCAAAGTTACCAAGCTAGAAATGTGTAAGAAACGGGCTACAAGAGGCCACATTTCTTTAAGGTACCAAATTTATTTCCTCCATCATCATTAGGAGCAGGGTCAGACCAAGATGAGATCAGTCATATACAATATGAAATACTATTAAAAATACATTGCAGGCATGATGTTTACAGTGCAATCCATCCACTGTACACTCTGGAGACAAATAAATGCATCTCCCTCATCTTCTGTAATCTTTTTTTTCCATACTGGCAAACACTTGGAAATTATAAACAATGGGTATTTTTTTTCTCTCCAGCATGTTGGAGTTGGTTTAATGGTAATTTTATTGGGACTACTTTGGTTAGGGAGTAAGAGAGTCTGTAATTTATATGTATCTCATTATTGCTAATAATTATTGACTATTAGTATAATTATTGTAACATAATATAATTAATTTCTCTATATTTTATAAATGAACACCACTTTGAACACACTGGTTTAAATAGTTGTCTAGTGATTCTTGATTATTCAAGGTAGACAGTCATATTTGTAAGCAATGATTTTTTTCCTTATTAGTGTGCTTATGATTTCTTATCTTAAATTCCAGAACAATATTGAGTAATACTACTATGAGTAAGTTAACTTCCTTGTCTCTTTCTGACTTTGGTGGAAAAAGTCATGATTTTTTTTTTTTAAAGTCATGATTTTTAAGTATGATGTTAGTTGTTTTTTTGATATTGATGTTATTCAGTAGATCACAAATGATTCTTTGGCTTGTAGCTATAAAAAAATCAGAAGGGAATGTTGAATTTTTCTCCTTCACTTATTGAAGTAATGAATTATATTCATAGGGTTTGTAATATTGAACCAATCATACTTCTGAAACAAAACCCCCTTGGTCAAAGTGTATTGTTCTTTAAAAGTGTATTGTATTCTATCTACTATTTTTATTTGATTTCTTTGCCATTATTTATATTTTATTGCATTGAGGTCAGCAAATATAAACTGTATAATTTTTACCCTTTGGAATGTATTGAGGTTTGCTTTATGGCTGAATATATGAGCTGCATTTGTAAATGTTCCATTGACATTTGAATAGAATATAAATGTGATATGTAGAGGGTATATAATTTAATGTCAGATAAATCTATTAAATTTAAATCGCAGTATTATTATAGGCATCTAATTATTTTTGTTCTTAATTTGTCAAAGGCTGAGAGCTGTATGTTAAAGTTTCCTTTTATGATGATGACTTTGTCAGTTTCCTTTTGATTACTCACACATTTACTGAACTACTATTGTACCTCTAGGCTTTTCTATCCAGTTTAATATGCTGTTTATATTCATTTATGTCTACCTGTCTGGTATTTTTCTTTCCCTAACTGTACCTAGGACATTGCTGTGCCTCACATATGTTGCCATATAGATACTCACTGATTTTTTTTTTTTAAATATTCCCTGAGAAATGTTCTGGATGGGAATTAGTTGAACCAATTTCAGGTTTAGTATTTCAACCATTGCAAGACAGTTCATGTGACTTATGCCTCACCCTATTATCACTGATAATTTATTGCTATGTCATTTCTTCTTCCTCCTTAAACAGCCTTATTACTAATTAATATACTCCAAAGAAAATGTGCCTCCCAAAAGGGTGGTTCCTAATAAATTCTTTTTGTATTTGTAGTTGGATTCTGCAAAAATTCTGCTGTGGCAGGGGTTTCTTTAGCTCCTCTGGAAAGAGAAGCAAACCAATAACTTCAGTTTTCTTCATTTAACTAACATTTGCCCTTCCTTCAGTGTCTGTATTCTTTCCCAGAAATTGTACTTTGAAAACCTAATGGGAATGATAAGTTCTTGAGTGGAGCTATAGTTAAAAATAATTCCTGTTAACTGTTGGTAAGCGTGAGTGTGTCAGAAGCCTGATGTTATAGTGACCTCATTCAGGCAGAATCAAAATGAGCTGTGCTTTAGGGCAGAGGCTTTAGAATCTTTTCTCGCTTCTTCTTTCTTGTGTCTTCATCAGAAATTAGTATAAAGACTTGCCCTTTTCTCTGAGGCTGACTAGCTTTGTGTGCATTATCACTCGTCTCATTATACTAGTCAGAAGCTTTTATTCAATAATGGTTGTTTCCTCAGTATCTATATTTGACGTGATCGCCAAGAGAAAGTCTAAATGCATTAAAATTTTGCTTGTGACTGGTTACAACTAACTGTGATAGAGAGGAGGAAGGTAAAAAAAAAAAACTGCTTGTCTGTTTTATAAAATCTGTGTAGCTTAGGAGTTTTCTATATACACCAACCAACAGGAGGAAAATAGAAGATCTCAAAATTTTATATGATTAAAAAATTATAAATAGCCTGATTGGTGGTGATATAGATCATGGGGTGTATTTCCAAGGCCCTCACAAGTTTTGAGATAGAAAAGGAAATGAGAGGAGTTTTGATATGTTATTAAGGTATTAGTAGGGTTGTTTTAGGAATTGCCTCAAATCAGGGGTGATCCTCTTTCCAGATGAGACTGTATTTGGATTATCTAACTGAAATCAGATAGAAGTTTTAGGACCCCAAGAGAACTGGCAGTGGTCACAGAGATTCACATACGCTTTTATCCTTTAGTAAATGCAACGTCAAGGACGTGTGGTTGTTACCAACACTTCTTTCAGATCTGCAGGTGGAGGGTGTGACCCTGTTAAAGGGTCTTGTGTTCTGTCTGCCTCTTCCTCTTAGGTAATTCAGGGTGAAAGACAATAGAGGGACAGGATCTGCAGGGCTCTTGAGTAGCAGGGCCTGACGGTGTAGAGACAATGGAACAATGAGAAAATCTACCTCAGTCTATCCAGGGGTGAACCTTATTATAATTGGGGGTGGTGGCATGTCTTTGCAGTCTTACTAAATCTTAAACAAAGCAACACATTCTTTCTCTGCAATTTCAAGAGAGATACATTTCATGAATGTGGGGAGTGGGACCCCCTAAGTGAGAGTGTGGGATTCATATATGTTGTTCATTCTTGTACAAATGGAGTTATCTTTACAGGAAAGGGTACAGCTACCCAGGGCAAAACACATGTGGAAATAATTGTCCCTAATTATCAAGAGAAGGACAAATTCAATGTGGTTGACACCAGGAGAATTTTATGCTTTTGAGGGAAAATGTTTCTGAAGATTCCCTAAACTGGATCTCACATGGAAATTCCATTGAATGTTGGCTTTTTTGAATGAGGAATCGAGGCAAGAATTATTCTTGTTCCCACAGTGCTAGGACAAATCACGAGGTTAATAAAACCTGTGTTCTGTAAATTAGGCTTCTAACTTTTGTATAGTGTCTTGGGAACATAAAGGTTATGTTTAGAGAGAAAAGACTGGGCCAGTTAAATAAACACTTAGAACAGATAGCACTTTAAAATCCATTAATTGATATGAATAGTTCATATGTAGCAACAGAATAAATAACATCACTCTAAGAAGGTGAATAAAATATATTATAAAAAGAAAAGTGTGACACAAATCCAGAAACCTTATTGGGTACCAAGTAGCCCAGAATTTTGGAGGAAAAACTAAAAAATAAAATTTGTGTATTAGCTGATTGAATTACTTAAGGCTAGTAGTGCTTTATATTAGCTTTTTTATAGCTTTTATCTTTAAAGTTTTAAAAATTATTGTTCAGAATTTGGGTGGTACAAAAAATGTGAAATGGAAGCTTATCATCATAATTTCACAACTAACAGGTAATTGTGATGAACATTTGATATGTTTTCTTCTAGTATATTTTTTCTATGTAATATTTTATTTTAAATTCAGATGATTTTTAACTCTAAAAAATAAGAGCACGAACATTTTTCCTTGTAATTACTAACCATTTCTAAAAATTGGGGCTCCCTGGGTGGCTCAGTGGTTTAGCGCCTGCCTCTTTGGCCCAGGGCATGATCCTGGAGTCCCGGTATCGAGTTCCACGTCGGGCTCCCTGCATGGAGTCTGCTTCTCCCTCTGCCTGTGTCTCTGCCTCTCCCTCTCTCTGTGTCTCTCATGAATAAATAAATAAAATCTTTAATAAATAAATAAATAAATAAATAATAAATAAATAAAATAAAAATGATGTTGCATGTCCAGTATTAGATAGGGTCTTTTAAACAAGAAAAGTGCTTTCAAAAAGCATCATAGCCCAATTTAGAAAAAAGGCCCAGTTACCTAATGCAAAGTAGGCACCCAGTAGACGTGAATCCCATCCACCCTCCCTTCCAGTACCTTCAGTGGAGTGCCACGCATGCAAAAGACAGTCAATAAATGGTTGTTAGATTTAATGTAGATAGGGCTAGCAGAAGAGGCCTCGCTTTTTGGAATAGTATAAGATTGATGACACACCTTTAAAAAATGACAAATGGCTTGGCTCAGCTATTAAATATGGTGTCATTCTCTTAAAACAGTCATATCTGGTATTTATGCCTTTGTATCAGGCTAACTGTATCAGAACAGGATTTTATTATGTGTTGGGAAACACGATTTGACTGGTAGTATTTCTAAGCTGTGTTACAGTGAGTTGTTTCTCTGGGAATACCAGCTCATCTTTAAAACCCAATTGGTTTAGGTAGTATGGCACTACTTTATTTTATTTAGTTCATATAGTGTTTGTGGTGAGGTCTAATGAGATGATATTTTCTGAAAAAAAAGTCTCTCTCTTTGTGGCTGGGGTGCACACTCTTGGGAGGAAAGTCTCCATTTGGGGGTTAAGCCTTCATTTCACCTAGGGAGTTCCTTAACAATGCCCCATTCCCTAAGGTTTTGATGTAGTCACTCTTGAGTGGGACCTAATGCTCTTTATTTGTTGTCAGTGCTCCAGTAAGGGGATTGTGATATGCATAGTCAGGGACATGCTTTCATTTTCATTTGTGCTAAGTTTGGTATGTTGAGTAAGAATATCGCTAATTTTAGAAAGCTGACAAAAGATGACAGGCAAGAGATTTTTCTAAGAAGTTTTCATTAAGCCTGGCTCACTCTCTTTCCTTGCAGTTTGGTGTTTAATTCACCTCTTAAATGTTTATGTATATGCATATATATATGAAGAAAATGGCTTCAACTCTGCCTCATATTTAGAATTCTTTGCAAAATGGCCCCTAGGTATCATCTACTTATATGCATTTCCTTGTTAACCAAAATAAACCAAGGACCAATGGCTTTCAGAGGGTCTCCGAGGCATGTTGTGATGAGAAAAGGTGAGAGTGAGTGGATGGGGGTCCACAAGTTATAATGTTCCTCTCTTTTTAGATACAGTGGTGTCACTTACTCATTTTTTATCAGCAAACTCACCTTTGAATTATAGGTCCCATGATCTTACAAATGCTTGAAAACCACTGTTCTAGATGTTGCAAATAATTCTCATGATTTTTTTTTTATTGAAGAAGTGATACAAAATTAAAAACCTATATATTTTCACTGTATTCAGGCAATATATTTATACAGTGGATTAAAGAAAGCTCCCATTTTTCTTAGAGTGACTGTATAATGTATCTTTCAAACAAGGAGATATGAAATGTGAGAATGAAAGAGTGGCTATTAGTAATCATACTTGCATCAATTGAGACTCTTCTGGGCAAACTAGGACCTACAGTGATCTTACAGTTTCTCCCCTACTCTCATTTTTTTCTACTTTTCCTCTTCTTTCTCCAGATGTTACCACCAATTACATTTTGCCACCTGTTCTTTCACAGTTAGGATATGATAAAATTTATGTTGCCACTCTCTGTACACTTTGTATTTCCCTCCATTTTGAATCATTATGAACAATGCCACAATGGCTATGAACAAGTCCCTTAGGCCACACATGTGTGGCATTGCTGGTTGCATTTTCTGTTTTCATCATTTATGGTCAAGACATTCGAAAATAATTACTATCATAAAACAGAGCCACTTTGAACTTCACTTGATGACCTGATACCATGATTATGGATATTGATTCTTGCACTGAGGGCAAATAAACACTCAGGATCTCTGGGACTATTGACCCTTATTCTAAATGGTCCCTGTGAGTTATTGTACTTGTTTATATTATTAATAAAATCATTAAATTAAAAAATTGTGCAGGACCTAAGAAATCATCAGATATGATTCCTTTCCTTTCCAGATTAAAACACTGAGGTACGTTAAACCTACCTATGCAAGGAGAGCCAGCAGATTTGTTATTCTATCCAAGGTTTCCTGGGTGCTAGGCTAATTCAGTGTTTTTCTTCTCTTTGCTAGCTAATAAGCTTTCAGCTAAGCTTCATATGTCTAACAATACCTCTCCCTGGACTAGTAGGGATCATTCTTTTCTTACTTGCTCTTATCTCTATGTTTAGCAATGCCACCATTAAGAAAATTTTGGTTCCAAATGACAGGAACCCAAACAAAATGGACTGAAACAAAAAGAAAATATATTGATTCGTACAGTGGAAATGCTCAGTAGTAGATGTAGGGATTCATGGTTTGAAGGGGCTCCAGGTGTAGTTTTCTGTGACTCTCTAGACCCTACCCTTCTTGTCTTCTCAGGGTTGCCCTCAGGATGACTCATGGAAACAACATGGCTGAAGCTTTCCTAGAACTCCTTTCTCTCTCCAGACTGTTTGGAGGACCTAATGTCTCGGGATGGCTTCCACCGGAGCCAGGGGAATTTTATTTTTCCTGAAGGCCTCATCAAAAATCTGCTACTGCATCATTAATGGAAATTGTGACTCATGCCCTCGCAAGACTGTCATGTGGTCAAGGAAAAGGAATAATATGCTAATTGGCATAAGTTAATTAGAGTCCATTTTGGAGCTGGCATTGAGATGAATTTCACTGAAGCTACAAGGCTGAGAATTTGGAATGGGAGTTTCTCAAAAGAAAACCTGGGTGCTCTTGTTAAAGAATTGGGTTATGAATGATGAGAAGGCAACCTATAAATGAGCATGCAAGGTTTGTTAGGAATCACAAACAAGGTTTATTAGAACTGAGAAGAAAAAGAGAATAGGCAATAAGTGAAGGTGTGACTGTTTCTTATATGATTAAATTTGGTGTTAATATTTTGTGTGATTCACTCAGCTTATCAAAGAGCTCTTTTTAAGCTTTTTTTTGGGGGGGGGGATCATTATTCTACATATTTGAGTTTTATGAATAAGTGACAACTGACAGTAGAGTCCACCAAAAAATTTGAAGATATAGAATAACAGCTTACCCTGGGTGAAGAGGGAACATCAACAGTGAATAGAGAATAATGGGAATTGTATAAAAGACTTAGAAACCTTTTGGTTGTTGTAGAATTTCATGCCATTGAGTTAGTTTGCACAATAACATTTTGTTGAGAGCTTTCTGGACTCCAGCTTGCACTGGTCTTTTTTTTTTTTTTTTTTTCTTTATTTAGTTCTATTTCACCTTGTTTGAAGTTTATGTGAAATCACTCTCTCTGAGAGTTATAGCATCTAGAATGCCAGAATGGACACCAAGAGCAAGCAAGAATCTCAGAGATGCAATCAATTAACGAGAAAGACTGAGAGACATACCCTTCAGGGTTTCTCCTGGAGTGAGAGGTTGGGTATAGTCATGTGACTTGCTTTGGTAAATGAAATGTGGGTAGGAGGGATATGTGCTATCTCCAAGGGAAGCTTTATGAGTCACAGTATGATCCAACATATTCTCTTTTATTGCCTTGGTAATTTGGGGGACATTGGTCAAGATTGAGAATTCAATAACTTTACCTTTATTATGTGAGTGACCTGCTGATCTGTGGTTGACATTTAGCATGAATGAAAAAAAAAACACATACATACAACCTTTTCTTGTTCAAAACAAGAGGTCTTAAAACCATGGAAAGAGTTTAACCTGTGTTAAACCACTGGTATTTAGGGCCATTTGTTACTAGAGCATAATCTAGCTGATCGATAAAATTAAAACAAATATTTTCTCTGAAAGCATTAAGATGTGAAATAAAAACAAGAAAAAAATCTTCAAAATGATTTTTCTTGTTACTTATAATAGGCAAACATGGAACATTTAATATTTTTAAACCTCTTGAGTTATGTGATTAGTACTGCCTTAGGCAAAGGCTGGGAGGTGTCTGAGAGCTAGATTTTCAGAGATAATGTGCAAAATAACATCTTATACCTCCTTCTTGGGCAATCTAGCACCCTTAAAATAAAATCAAGGAAAACAAAATTAAGAGGAAAAAACATTACTTTCAATGGATTGTTTTACTCTCTTTTCATTTTTAATGCATACATGATTCTAAAGAGTATGACTAAAGTGACATGCTTTTCCTCACTACTTTTTAACTTTTCTGAAGGCCTTTAAGTTGTGTTAAATATAAAGAAAACACCAAAAGTGCCAATCACATTGCCTTTTCCAAAAAAGATGTGACCTTTAAATTAAAATCAATGAAGCCCTGGCATCTCTTATTCACACTTTTTCGTGACAAAACAAGATTGATATAAAGGAAAAAGATAGAAATTCAAGATTTTTGGCTTAGTGCGCTAAGCCACCTACTTGAGAATATTCACTCATTTTATCACTTATTTCTTTAGAGATTTGAAATTTCCATGATTTTTCCAAGTTCAGGCTGATTTAGACTTATTGATCCATTAATCTAAGACCCTTCCTATTTTAGGGACAAAAAAAGCTAAGATACAGATGTGTAATTTGGACTCACATAAGTAGGTGATGACCAAATCAGATGCTAATCTGATTACTTTGGATTACTCCATGATACAGCAATCTGTCTTTAGTGTTTCAAAAACTGTGACCAAAGAAAAGGCCATAGATAAGAGAGAATCTAACCACCTACCCTGTTGTTGTCCTTCCTCTGATCCTCATCTCCTATTAGGGCACCTCTTGCTTAATTTGATGGAATCACATCGGCTCTCCTGTGTCCTTGATCCCACCATATAGAGTGTTTGCACTGGCTCTTTCCTCTCCCTCAAGCAGTCTTTTCCCAGATATCTGCATATCTGCATGGCTTCTTACCTTCTTCAAAGAGAGGCCTAACTCTACCACTGCATTGAGAAGAGTCTTCATCCATGCACTCCAAATCCCTTATCTGTTCTATTTTTTTTTTTTTTTGGGCATAGCATTTGCCAATGTCTACCCTGATGATTATGCTCATTATTCTTACTCTTCTTCCTAGAATATAACCTTCATGTAATCAGGGATTTTGTCTGTTTTGTTCATTGATGTATTCCACATGTCTACAATAGTTCTGACACATAGTAGGGATTGAAAAATACCTGTTAAAAGAATGAATGTACAAAGAGGTGGCAGAAAATAAATCCATATGTGATTAAGGGGCATAATTAGGTTTTTAACACTGCTTGTGCTTGGCTCTTGTGAATTCTTTTCCATACAGGAGAAAAGAATGACCGTTTGTTGAATATTCAGGTTACAGGCTTAGGCTTAGGAGCTTCATGTAAAATATCTGTTTTGATTTCACTTGAACAGCAATCATTGTACCTTCGAAGTAGGGCTATCACTTCCCTTGAGGCTGAGAAACCTCAACTGGAGGTTTAAGCAATTTGCTCAAATTACTACAGCTATGATATATGGATTTCACTTCACATCAGTTTGGCTTTAGTGCTCTTGCTCTTTCCACTGCATTATGGGTGAGGAAAGAAGGTGGAGAATGAATAAGATTTTTAACATTCTTTACACAGACAGGTACTTCACAAAGACATGTCATAAGCTCCTATGTTTTTCCCTTGAACAGAAAGAATCAACTCATCCTTCTTTATCCTCAGAACAGAGCTAATCATTGTTTATGACCCTGTCCATTATTCTAACTCATCCAAAGTCAGAACTTTAATTGATTTTACAATATTGTCACTTACATACAATGCTCATCAATTCATAAATATAGTTAGTTTCTCCCTTTGACCCACAGTCCCAGATGAGGGGTTAATATATCTCAGATATCACACATTTCAAATGATGGTCAGCATGAAGCTGGTGATGAAAGAAGAAAAAGAAAAAGCCCTTTCCCTGGCATAATTCCTTGAGCAATTTCTGTTGCATAAGAAACTTCCTTTTATTGGGAAGTAGAACTGCATGAAGGCCTTCATCTGGCATATATTTGATAAAAGTGTGAAGAAGTAGTAACTAACAGACCAATGACAGCTGCATAGTGCTTCTAGTTGTCATTCAGGGTTGAGGGCTCTTGCTGTCTGCGTGAAGATAGTTAAAGTTTTCTTTTCCAGGTGAGAAAAGCCCTGTCCACTGTGGTAATAAGCTGACAAAGCAGAATGACTTCACTGGAAATAATTTAAGGATTAGGTTATTAGGATTAGGATTCTAATCCTAATCTATCTATCTATCTATCTATCTATCTATCTATCTATCTATCTATTTATCTATCTAATCCTAATATATTAGGATTGAGAATTCTGAAATGGGTTTCTGTGTCAGTTCTGCTGATGTCTACCTTTGTACAAATAATGTTTTCTTATTCCTCAATTTCCTCATTTGCAAAATTGGTGTATTGGATGAGATGATCTGGAATCCACGTTTAGAGTCCAAAATTCTAGAGTTTTCCATAAATTTATTTATGGGAAAGTTATAGGGAAAAGGCATTAATTAGGCTCATCTCTAGTATTATTATTAACTATATTCACTAAGGAAATATTTCTGAAATTGGATGGATGCTACTGCTTTTTTCCCCCTCCTCTGGCACATGCTACAGACTGTTTTCAAATAAAAAAGGAAAGCCTATTTCTTTCTGGGTGGAAAATTTATGGCCTTTACAGTATTTTAGAACAGTCAGTTTAAAAAGTTGATTAAAGTGACCTTTAGAGTGCAGAGTTTATCAACGAATTCTGTGGCCTTACTATGTGTGAAAATGGGTGCAAAATGCACAGCTTTTAGGAAACCTCTAATTTTTGCTGAACTTTTGTTTCTGGGAATCTTTAATTTATAGCTTTCAACAGCTACTCAAAGACAGAAGTTGCAATCAAACTACAGATTAGGCAATTGGGCAATATTGTGGAGGTGTGTGTTTCAGCTTGAGAGGTTTGTCCCCTCCTACTCCCAGCCCCCAAATAAAAAAATGCTCTGTGTAGAGGAGCAGGGGCAGAGATGAAGATCTGTTCAGAGTTTATACTAGGGATTAAGGTTTCTTTTTAATATTTACCTATTTATTTGAGAAAGAGGGAGAGATTGAGCAAGAGGAGCAGCAGAGGGAGAGAGAGAATCTCAAGCAGACTCCCCACTGTGTGCATAACCCAATGCAGGCTCCTCTCAGCTTGATCTCACAACCCTGAAATTATGACTCTGAGATCATGACTGTGACATCATGATGTGAGCTGAAATCAAGAGATGGACCTTTAACTGACTAAGCCATCTAGGTGCCTCTAAATTTTATTTTTTTATTTATTTTTTATTTATTTTTTTTTCAAAATTTTTATTTATTTATGATAGGCACACACACAGAGAGAGAGAGAGAGAGGCAGAGACACAGGCAGAGGGAGAAGCAGGCTCCATGCACCGGGAGCCCGACGTGGGATTCGATCCCTGGTCTCCAGGATCGCGCCCTGGGCCAAAGGCAGGCGCCAAACCGCTGCGCCACCCAGGGATCCCTAAATTTTATTTTTTTAAAAACAACTTTCCAAGTTCCCATTATCATGGATCCAGGCAATGAAAACTTCTAGAGTTTTGCTGGACCAGAGTCTGCTAGAAATTGTGAATTAAGTTTGGAGTGAAGCACATCAAGCTTCCAGTCATCTGTGACCTGAGAGATATATAGAAATAATCTAAGTGTGTATGTAGGGAGGGAGACAGGCAGTTTAGTGGATAGAGCTTTGCTTCATTCAAAGAGAGTAAGTAGAAACCTTCCTATATGCACATGGGGAAAAGTACTACAGAACAAAGGAAATAGTATCCAGGATCCTCAAAGGATGAACTTTTTCTTTTTGTAACAGATTTACTGAAAGGTCTAGATATCATTTTTAGAAAAGTCCTTAGCATTTTCAGAGTATACAAAAGCACTGTCTCTATAAAAGAGAAACAGATATTCACTAGGAGTTAAGAAAGAGTGCAGAAAAAAAAAAAACAATTAGAAGGAAGACTGACAATAAAACAAAGACTGGCCTCTAAGAAAATAAAAACTTGACAGAAATAAAATCCATATTTTCAGCTATAAAGAATTGAAGCTACAGAAAAATCAGTGAGGGATGTGGAGGGTAACTTGAGAAAAGCATCAAGAATTTAAAGGGAAAAAGATAAAGAGGAAAATGATGAGTCAAAATAAGTTGAGATGGATGACATAAACTGTAAATAATAGGTATACCTGATGGAGAGAACAGAACAAATAATTCAATGAATTCAAATGAAAGAAAAATTTAATGACTTTTCCAAAGACTGGTATGTGTGGACTGGGAAAGCTCAATATATTCTAATAGAGTCAATGAAAATAAATTTAGGCATAGATATTTTATTAAAAATGCATTTAGATTTTTAAGGATAAAGAAAGGTAACTTATGAGAATTTAAGCAGAGAACCGTATTTCTTCCCCCAAAATATCTTCAGTCTTCAATTCTGCAACATCCAGCCAGTGCAGCAGTAATTATAGACTTTTGAGGGGGAAAATTCGCTTGCAACCCAATAATGAACTGTATTTTATGTGGCAGCTTTTTCATATGCATATTTAAGATACTTTTAACTTCTGGAAACTTACCAGTAAGTGATGGGTCATAGCTGAGGGGCTGAAAGGTGGAATATGGAATGTAAAAGCATGAAGGGAGAGAATGAAGTGATTAGGAGAAAATGGAGATTCAATGACTGAGGTTTAATAAAATATACTTCTATAGTGGATTCGAGAATAGAGGGTTTGACTTGAAGATGATGGATTAAAAGGAAGTTTTGGTCAGGGAAAAAGATACTGGCATTTGAGCCATTTATTTTTCAGAAGGACTACCCTAGAGGAATAAGATCCAAGGAGTAAACATAAGAATTGGAGCAAAATCATAAACCAAAAAGATAGAAGAGAGAAGAGAAGATATTGGGGTTAAATTCTAAGAAGCCAGTATGTCATTTGGTCACTCAAGAGTCCAAATACAACAGTAGGACTTGATGAGAAGGGCAAGAATGTGAGATGGGAACCAATGTAAGAAAGGAAATGACATGGTTGGTGAATTAATTAAAGCAGTGATGAGTTGATGACTCTGAGTGGAATAAGCTTCAAGGAACAGAGAAGCTTTATAAGTGGGTAAGAATATAGGAACCTGAGAGCAGATTTAGTAATCAAAGAGAAAGCACATCCCAAATTTGAACTCCAAGATATTTAAAATTGGTAGAGCCATGGTACGGAGAAAATATTTTAAGAACCAATGAAGTATTTACAGGTTATTATTTACCATGAAAGAGCTATTCTAGAGGGTACAGAGGGTTTGGGCGAGCAATATAAAGTTAATGAAGAAATGAAAATAAATTCAATCTTATCTAATAGTCCAAATATTCAATACAAAGCAAGACATATAATTTTCATCTCCAAGTTAGTACAAGTGTTACTGATTATTATCGATGCCATGGCTAAATTGTCTTACATTTCTCTGTAGTGATTTAAATGGTGTGATCTTTCTGGAAGGCATTTTGGCAATACACACTAATGTGTTAAAATTGCATATACTTTTGACACTGTCATCTCTTTCCTCTTTATGCCTAAGGTTATAGTTTAGATATTACATATTATGGATAGCATTTGCTAATTTTCCAAAGCTATGTTGTGTACCTTTTCTTTATGCTCAGATTATGCCCTGTACTGCCTCTGACATAGCACTTATCACAAACTATTAGAATTGCCTGTTTTGCTCTATATGTATTATCTCTCAACTTTAAGCCTCACCTTGCTTGCCTACCTCTGAATATACAGTGGTTTCTGGAACTTAAGATGTGCTCAGGACTGTATAAGTGAATGAGCAGATAAATATAAGAATGGAGAAAGGAATAGGAAAAGAGGATGTACTTGCATTTGCAAAAATATTTTAGAGATGCGGAGAGAGTGAAAGAGCAAGAATGAGAGAGAGTGAGAGAGAGGTTTTAGACCATAAACACCAATATGCTAAGGGTAGTTATTATAGGGACTGAGTTTAGAACAGTTTTAATTAATCATGATTTTCCTTGTCTGCATTAAAAAAATATTTTGTTTTGAAAATAATATAAAATCTCAAGCCAACGTCATTCTTCATGGTAAACACAAGTCAAATAATTAAGGAAAAATGGTAGTATCTTCATTAGCGGGTAAATAATGTAAATAAGAGAAATAATTCTGGTATAAAGCAATAGAGAATGACCACTGCTATAGTCAACTGTAGAGTAGAAGACCACATAAAGGACTTAGTTTTAAAATTTTAAGAAAATGTGGGCAGACTTAATATGACATATTTGTGAGACCTGAATTTGGCTTGTGGATCTTCAGAAGGCAAGCTTGCCTTCTGTCATCATTATTATTGACTGCTGTTGGGGAAGTTCTATCTAACACATTAATATGTGGGAAAGTGCTTTATTAGACATAGGGGGAAAATAATTTTGTTTGCTATTGGAATGATTATTTCTCAAGAAAATCCAGAGTAATTAGGTGACAAACTAGTAGCATAAGAGCAAGGTGGCTGCAACTGAACAATGTTAAAAATTCTACAGCTTCACTATATGCCCCAAATTAGCAATTAGAAAGTATAGTAATTAAGATAGTGCATGAGCACACTCACTGATCTTTCTCCTTATGAAGAAGCTACTGAAAGAGTAATGCCATGAAAGTACTTAATAATACAACCTAGTGGAGGAGTTTTGAGAAATTCTTTTGAGAATTTTTTTGATGAAAATTGAACTTGATTAATAAAGAAAAAAATTCAGCAGAAGTAGTTGCAAGCAACATATAGAGGAATGCTGTAGAAGTAATCTTAATTCACAAAATCCTAGAAAAATTCAAGCTTGGAGTCAATATTCATAAACAGGAGACCATGGGCGAATTCTTGATTTAATTGATTAAGGAACCTGGTCAACTAACTGCTGTTTTCCTAAGACATTCTCAGGGTCTGGTAACAGATGTAGCTTCTTAGGTTAAAACTCCTAAGACTCTATTTTAAACTAAGTGAATGCTCTGCTTGCGGCCCCTATCTGTGGGAATTCTCATGGATTTCAGTGTAAACAGTGGTTCTCATTTGGAAGTAGAAGGATTTTTGATTGTCAAAATTACTCGGCAGTTCTACTGGCATTTAATAACCAGGTTCTAGGAATGCTGTACTCAGCACATCCCTGCACAAAGCACTATGATCTTTTGCTGAATGATCTAGACCAGTGCTCTCCAATAGAAATAAAATGCAAGCTATACATACCATTTCAATTTTTTTCTAGCCACATTAAAAAGAAACAAGTGAAATTATTCTGATAATATATTTTATGAAGCCAAATATTTCCAAAATATTATTACAGCGTGTAATCAATATAAATTATTTGTTATATTTCTATATATTTTTTATTTGTATTAAATTTTTGAAATTCAATGTGTGTTTTATACTTTTAAAGCACATCTCAATTTGGATGCTAAATTCTCATTGGAGTGACTGATATACATTTATACCTGTATTTCATGAAATTCGTTGTTGAAAAAGTAGATTCTCATATCATAGTTGTTCCAAGCATACATAATTTTTTAAATTTTTTTTTATTTTTAAAGTTTTTATTTATTTATTCATAGAGACACACAGAGAGAGGCAGAGACACAGCAGAGGGAGAAGCAGGCTCCATGCAGGGAGCCCCACGTGGGACTTGATCCCAGGACTCCAGGATCACCCCTGGGCTGAAGGCAGCGCTAAACTGCTGAGCCACCCGGGCTGCCCATATATAATTTTTTTTAAAACAGCTCTTTTATTTTTCTCTACTACAGCAAGTGGAAATTGCCCCTTATTGGAATATTTATATATACCTTTTTCAATGCTTTTTTCCCACTATTTTGATTGTAGTATTAGCTTTTACATCTCCACTTGATTCGGCAGCAGTATTATGCTAAGAATACTTTAAAGTAAAACATAATTATCCTTATTTATTTTTTAAACTGGAAACTTAATTTAATTATGCTTTAATTTCAGAAGTATTTCAATGTATTGTCAGTTACAATATACATACAATATACATAGGTATCATTATGATCTGCCTAAAATATTCAAACAAATACCTTCAATGTTACATCAGCATATAGAAAAAATCATTCACACTGGAAAAATCGTTGACACTGAACAGATAAGTGGTTTGTTTATGTGTAATATTAAAAACAATGCATGCACATGACATGCACATTGTAATACAACAACTCTATCTTACACAAAGCAATGGTAATAGTAAAATGTATCCTAGAAACAATAAATTTGTGTTTAAAAATATATTTTATACTAGTTCAGTTCTTAAATATAAATCCAAATTCATTAAAACATAAAGTCCCAACCATTCTGGCATCTTGTTACCTATTTTATCTCAGCTCCTGTTATTACCTACTGGTCACTTTTCTCTAGCTGCACTGATCTCAGCTGTTTCTTGAACATATTAGATATGCTTTCACCTCGTGGATTTTCCCCTTGCTTTCTTTTCTTGAAGGTTCTCCCCCACATAGCTGCATTGGGTGTCCTCTGAAAATGCTATTTAAACTTACTCCACTCCTCATTCTCCCTGTACTTCCCCCCTGCTTTACTTTACTTCATAGCATATATCATCACCTAACATGCTATGTGATTTGATTATATCCATTTCTCATGCTTATGAGAATACAAACTGCACAAGAATAAGAATTTTGTCAGTTTTGTTCACTGGCAGTATGTGTACCCTGGAACTAGAATGATATCTGGCAATAAGAATGATATCTGGCAATTTATTGGGCTGAAGCCCAATAAATATGTATTGAATAAATGAACTTAGAAAAGGTAATTATCAAAGAATAGATATGAGATAGGCAATCTTTAGCAAAGAGGGGAAAAATAGAACAAAAGTATTGATTTAATAAAAGGCAAAAATGAATGAATAAAAAAGAATTTAGAGATGTAGAAAACATAAGATGAAAGAATTAATCCAAACTATGAATCATAATAAGAGTGAATGAGTTAAACTGTCCTATTAAAAATGGGGCAAAATCCAATTAAATGATTTCCTAGTTTTATTAAGGAATAAATAAAATATAGGGGAATTGGTAGAAACTTGGGTCTATAATAATAGTGGAAGAGTTTAACACACCTAGTTAAATTTACATGTAAAGTAGACTGAATTAAGGATATAGAGGATTTCAGTAACATAGTAGTAAGCTTAATATTGTGAATAGATAATATCCTTTATACAATCAACAAAAAAGTAGAAAAATTTAGGACACCCATGGAACCTGAGATGCCATAGTACATGACTAGACATTAAGCCCCAAAGAAATACTCTAGATTTTATTAGAAGAAAATTTGAAAAAACTCACACTATATATATATATATAGAGAGAGAGAGAGAGAGAGGGAGAGAGAGATATGTTAATTGTGGCATCATTTTTATAGCGAAAAACTAAAAGTAACCTTCAGTTTATCAATGAAAGAATGCTTAAATTAAAAAGGTTAATCTCTATTATAGAACACTATATAGCAATCAAAATAACCAAGGTTTCTAAAATACACTGCTAATTATAAATGTCAAAGATAGACATGTAGATTCATCACACTTATTTTTTTTATAAAAATTTATTTTTTATTGGTGTTCAATTTACCAACATACAGAATAACACCCAGTGCTCATCCCGTCAAGTGCCCCCCCTCAGTGACCATCACCTATTCACCCCCACCCCACGCCCTCCTCCCCTTCCACCACCCCTAGTTCGTTTCCCAGAGTTAGGAGTCTCTCATGTTCTGTGTCCCTTTCTGATATTTCCCACTCATTTTTTTCTCCTTTCCCCTTTATTCCCTTTCACTATTTTTTATATTCCCCAAATGAATGAGACCATATAATGTTTGTCCTTCTCCGATTGACTTACTTCACTCAGCATAATACTTACCTGCAGTTCCATCCACGTTGAAGCAAATGGTGGGTATTTGTCGTTTCTAATGGCTGAGTAATATTCCATTGTATACATAGACCACAGCTTCTTTATCCATTCATCTTTCGAAGGACACCGAGGCTCCTTCCACAGTTTGGCTATTGTGGCCATTGCTGCTAGAAACATCGGGGTGCAGGCGTTTCATTGCATCTGTATCTTTGGGGTAAATCCCCAACAGTGCAATTGCTGGGTTGTAGGACAGGTTATTTTTAACTCTTTGAGGAACCTCCACACAGTTTTCCAGAGTGGCTGCACCAGTTCCCATTCCCACCAACAGTGTAAGAGGGTTCCCCTTTCTCCACATCCTCTCCAACATTTGTGGTTTCCTGCGTTGTTAATTTTCCCCATTCTCACAGGTAGGTGGTATCTCATTGTGGTTTTGATTTGTATTTCCCTGATGGCAAGTGATGCGGAGCATTTTCTCATGTGCATGTTGGCCATGTCTATGTCTTCCTCTGTGAGATTTCTCTTCATGTCTTTTGCCCATTTCATGATTGGATTGTTTGTTTCTTTGGTGTTGAGTTTAGAAGTTCTTTATAGATCTTGGAAACTAGCCCTTTATCTGATACGTCATTTGCAAATATCTTCTCCCATTCTGTAGGTTGTCTTTTAGTTTTGTTGACTGTATCCTTTGCTGTGCAAAAGCTTCTTATCTTGATGAAGTCCCAATAGTTCATTTTTGCTTTTGTTTCTTTTGCCTTCGTGGATGTATCTTGCAAGAAGTTACTGTGGCCGAGTTCAAAAAGCGTGTTGCCTGTGTTCTCCTCTAGGAGTTTGATAAAATTTTATCTCACATTTAGATCTTTCATCCATTTTGAGTTTATCTTTGTGTATGGGGCAAGAGAGTGGTCTGGTTTCATTCTTCTGCATGTGGATGTCCAATTTTCCCAACACCATTTATTGAAGAGACTGTCTTTCTTCCAGTGGATAGTCTTTCCTCCTTTATAGAATATTAGTTGACCATAAAGTTGAGGGTCCACTTCTGGGTTCTCTATTCTGTTCCATTGATCTATGTGTCTGTTTTTATGCCAGTACCACAGTGTCTTGATGACCACAGCTTTGTAGTACAACCTGAAATCTGGCATTGTGATGCCCCGAAGCTATAGTTTGCTTTTTTAAAATTCCCCTGGCTATTCGGGGTCTTTTCTGATTCCACACAAATCTTAAAATAATTTGTTCTAACTCTCTGAAGAAAGTCCATGGTATTTTGATAGGGATTGCATTAAACGTATAAATTGTCCTGGGTAACATTGACATTTTCACAATATTAATTCTGCCAATCCATGAGCATGGGATATTTTTCCATCTCTTTGTGTCTTCCTCAATTTCTTTCAGAAGTGTTCTGTAGTTTTTAGGGTATAGATCTTTTACCTCTTTGGTTAGGTTTATTCCTAGGTATCTTATGCTTTTGGGTGCAATTGTAAATGGGATTGACTCCTTAATTTCTCTTTCTTCAGTCTCATTGTTAGTGTATAGAAATGCCATTGATTTCTGGGCATTGAATTTGTATCCTGCCACGCTACCAAATTGCTGTATGAGTTCTAGCAATCTTGGGGTGGAGGCTTTTGGGTTTTCTATGTAGAGTATCATGTCATCGGCAAAGAGGGAGAGTTTGACTTCTTCTTTGCCAATTTGAATGCCTTTAATGTCTTTTTGTTGTCTGATTGCTGAGGCTAGGACTTCCAGTAGTATGTTGAATAGCAGTGGTGAGAGTGGACATCCCTGTCTTGTTCCTGATCTTAGGGGAAAGGCTCCCAGTGCTTAACCATTGAGAATGATATTTGCTGTGGGCTTTTCGTAGATGGCTTTTAAGATGTCGAAGAAAGTTCCCTCTATCCCTACACTCTGAAGAGTTTTGATCAGGAATGGATGCTGTATTTTGTCAAATGCTTTCTCTGCATCTCATGAGAAGATCATATGGTTCTTGGTTTTTCTCTTGTTGATATGATGAATCACACTGATTGTTTTACGAGTGTTGAACCAGCCTTGTGTCCTGGGGATAAACCCTCTTGGTCATGGTGAATAATTTTCTTAATGTACTGTTGGATCCCATTGGCTAGTATCTTGTTGAGAATTTTTGCATCCATGTTCATGAAGATATTGGTCTGTAAATCTCCTTTTTGGTGGGGTCTTTGTCTGGTTTCGGAATTAAGGTGATGCTGGCCTCATAGAACGAATTTGGAAGTACTCCATCTCTTTCTATCTTTCCAAACAGCTTTAGTAGAATAGGTATGATTTCTTCTTTAAATGTTTGATAGAATTCCCCTGGGAAGCCATCTGGCCCTGGACTCTTGTGTCTTGGGAGGTTTTTGATGACTGCTTCAATTTCCTCCCTGGTTATTGGCCTGTTAAGGTTTTCTATTTCTTCCTGCTCCAGTTTTGGTAGTTTGTGGCTTTCCAGAAATGCATCCATTTCTTCTAGATTGCCTAATTTATTGGCGTATAGCTTTCATAATATGTTTTTAAAATCGTTTGTATTTCCTTGGTGTTGGTAGTGATCTCTCCTTTCTCATCCATAATTTTATTAATTTGAGTCTTCTCTCTCTTCTTTTTAATAAGGCTGGCTAATGGTTTATCTATCTTATTAATTCTTTCAAAGAACCAACTCCTGGTTCTGTTGATCTGTTCCACCGTTCTTCTGGTCTCGATTTCGTTGAGTTCTGCTGGAATCTTTATTAACTCTCTTCTTCTGTTGGTGTAGGATCTATTTGCCGTTTTTTCTCTAGCTCCTTTATGTGTAAGGTTAGCTTCTGTATTTGAGTTCTTTCCAGTTTTTGAATGGATGCTTGTATTGCGATGTATTTCCCCCTCAGGACTGCTTTTGCTGCATCCCAAAGAGTTTTAACGGTTGTATCTTCATTTTCATTAGTTTCCATGAATCTTTTTAATTCTTCCTTAATTTCCTGGTTGACCCTTTCATCTTTTAGCTGGATGGTCCTTAACCTCCATGTGTTTGAGGTCCTTCCAAACTTCTTGTTGTGATTTAGTTCTAATTTCAAGGCATTATGGTCTGAGAATATGCAGGGGACGATCCCAGGCTTTTGGTATCAGTTCAGACCTGATTTGTGACCCAGTATGTGGTCTATTCTGGAGAAAGTTCCATGTGCACTTGAGAAGAATTTGTATTCAGTTGAGTTTGGATGTAAAGTTCTATAGATATCTGTGAACTCCCTCTGGCAGTGTATCATTTAAAGCTCTTGTTTCTTTAGAGATGTTGTGCTTAGAAGACCTATCAAGTATAGAAAGAGCTAGATTGAAGTCACCAAGTATAAGTGTATTATTATCTAAGTATTTCTTCACTTTGGTTATTAATTGATTTATATATTTGGCAGTTCCCATGTTCTGGGTATATATATTGAGGATTGTTAAGTCCTCTTGTTGGATAGATCCTTTAAGTATCAGATAGTGTCCCTCTTCATCTCTCACTACAGTGTTCGGGGTAAATTTTAGTTTATCTGTTATAAGGATGGCTACCCCTGCTTTCTTTTGAGGACCATTTGAATGGTAAATGGTTCTCCAACCTTTTATTTTCAGGCTGTAGGTGTCTTTCTGTCTAAAATGAGTCTCTTGTAGACAGCAAATAGATGGGTCCTGCTTTTTTATCCAGTCTGAAGCCCTACGCCTTTTGATGGGGTCATTAAGCACGTTCACGTTCAGAGTTACTATTGACAGATATGAGTTTAGTCGTCGGGACACCTGCACCCTGATGTTTCTATCAACAATGGCCACAATAGCCAAACTGTGGAAGGAGCCTCGGTGTCCATCGAAAGATGAATGGATAAAGAAGATGTGGTTTATGTATACAATGGAATATTCCTCAGCAATTAGAAACGACAAATACCCACCATTTGCTTCAACGTGGATGGAACTGGAGGGTATTATGCTGAGTGAAATAAGTCAATCGGAGAAGGACAAACAGTGTATGTTCTCATTCATTTGGGGAATATAAATAATAGTGAAAGGGAATATAAAGGAAGGGAAAAGAAATGTTGGGAAATGTCAGGAAGGGAGACAGAACATAAAGATTCCTAACTTGGGGAAATGAAGTAGGGGTGGTGGAAGGGGAGGAGGGCAGGTGTTGGAGGGGAGTGGGTGACGGGCACTGAGGTGGACACTTGACGGGATGAGCACTGGGTGTTTTTCTGTATGTTGGTAAATTGAACACCAATAAAAATTAATTAAAAAAAAAAGATATGAGTTTAGTGTCATCATGATATCTATTCAGTCCTTGTTTTTTGTAGATTGTTCCACTGAACTTCTTCTTAAAGGGGAATTTTAAGAGTCCCCCTTAAAATTTCTTGCAGAGCTGGTTTGGCGGTCACATATTCTTTCAGTTCCTGCCTGTCTTGGAAGCTCTTTATCTCTCCTTCCATTTTGAATGAGAGCCTTGCTGGATAAAGTATTCTTGGTTGCATGTTCTTCTCATTTTGGACCCTGAATATATCCTGCCAGCCCTTTTTGGCCTGCCAGGTCTCTGTGGAGAGGTCTGTTGTTACCCTAATACTTCTCCCCATAAAAGTCAGGGATTTCTTGTCTCTTGCTGCTTTAAGGATCTTCTCTTTATCTTTGGAATTTGCAAGCTTAACTATTAGATGTCGAGGTGTTGAACGGGTTTTATTGATTTTAGGAGGGATCTCTCTATTTCCTGTTTCCTTTCCCCGATTAGGAAAGTTTTCAGCTATGATTTGTTCAAATACATATTCTGGCCCTCTGTCCCTTTCGGCGCCCTTGGGAACCCCAATTAAATGTAGGTTTTTCTTCCTCAGGCTGTCGTTTATTTCCCTTAATCTGTCTTCATGGTCTTTTAATTGTTTGTCTCTTTTTCCTCAGTTTCCCTCTTTGCCATCAACTTGTCTTCTATGTCACTTACTCGTTCTTTGACCTCGTTAACCCTCATCGTTAGGACTTTTAGTTTGGATTGCATCTCATTCAATTGATTTTTAATTTCTGCCTGATTTGATCTAAATTCTGCAGTTATGAAGTCTCTTGAGTCCTTTATGCTTTCTTCTAGAGCCACCAGTAGCTGTATAATAGTGGTTCTGAATTGGCTTTCTGACATTGAATTGTAATCCAGACTTTGTAACTCTGTGGGAGAGAGGACTGTTTCTGATTCTTTCTTTTGAGGTGAGGTTTTCCTTCTAGTCATTTTGCTCAGTGCAGAGTGGCCAAAAACAAGTTGTATTGGGAAAAGGAGAAAAAGAGAGGAGAGAAAGAAGGAAAGAAAAGAGAAAAAGAAAAAAAGAAAAAAGGAAGAAAAAAAGAAAAAAGGAGAAGAAAAAGAAAGAAAAAGAAAGAAAGGGAATAAAAGGGTGGGGGAAGCAAACAGAAATCAAAAGAAAAAAAAAAAAAGACCACGGGGGAGTATCTTCTGATTCTGTATACTTTAAGTCCCTTGACTTCCCCTGGAACTGGTCCGTCTCGCTGGTCTTCTGGGGGAGGGGCCTGCTGTGCTGATTTTCAGGTGTTAGCACTTGGGGGAGCTGCTCTGCCCCCTGCCTGGTGCAGGGCTCCCTGGGGGTTGTTTACCCTGTGAGGTCCCTAGAGGAACCACCACAGCGGCGGCGGCCAGCTCTGTAGCCCTGGAGTCAGCTCCCACAGTACCTCCGGGGCTCTCTGTCTGCAGGGCCTGGAGGCCCGGGGCGGGGCCGCTGACCTGCTCAGCTCGGGGCAGGAGCGTCCTTGCTGTCCTGGGCCCTCCCGGCCTCTGCCTGTCCCGGGGGAAGGCCGGATCCTGGGCTGTGTCCCGGAGCCCTGTGCTCCCGGGCCTGCGCTGTTGGATTCGCGCTCCCGCCCCGCAGCCCCCTCCGCGGAGCCGCCGCCGGAGCCCCTCCGAGCTGCTCCCGCCCCGCCATGCGCGCTGCAGCCCTTAGGGCGCTCGGCGCACTCTCCTGGGCACGCAGGTGCCTGTTAGTGTCCCAGGGAGCCCGAGGGCATCCCCGCCCTCCTGGGTCCTGCTCTAACTCCCTGTGAGCCCCTTTCCACCCGGGAAGGTTGGTGCAGCTCCTGCTTCTCCGGGACGGGGCTCTCCTGTCCTGGGGACACTCGCCCCGGCCTCAGCCCGGCTCCTCACGGGGCCCCTCCCCCTTGAAGGCCTTTTGTTTCTTTATTTCTTTTCTCCCCGTCTTCCTACCTTGATAGAAGCGCGAACTCTTCTCACTGTAGCGTTCCAGCTGTTCTCTCTTTAAATCTCAGGCCGAATTCGTAGATTTTCAGGGTGATTTGAAGGTTATCTAGGTAATTTGGTGGGGACTGGCGACTTGGGGACCCTACTCTTCGGCCATCCTGCCCCGCCTCTCCCCTCATCACACTTATTAAAGCAATACATATAAACATGTAAATGGATAGATCTAAAATTGACAGATTTTTTTTCTTAAATTTTTTTTCTTAAAGAAGGCCTTTCACATTAGTTAATTTTGTGAGGAGAAATCTAAAACAGTAAGATAAAGTAGGGAGCTTTTTACTTTCATATATTTTTTGTGGAATTAAAAAATATTATAAGATGATTTTGATTTTTTTTTTAAAGATTTTATTTATTTTTCTTACTTATTCATGAGAGAGACACACACACACAGAGGCAGAGATAGAAGCAGGCTCCATGCAGGGAGCCCAATGTGGGACTTGATCCTGGGACTCCAGAATCACGCCCTGGGTGGAAGGCAAGTGCTCAACCGCTGAACCACCTGGTTTCTTCATTATACTAATGTTTGTAATATTTTCTATAATTCTGACTCAGAGAAAAATAAATTGAACAAGCTTTACAAATTTAAAGAATTTTTTTAGCAATATAAAAGAAATTTGAATCCACTCATCAGAATTCCAAGAAGAGCAAATCACTGAAAAATTACATTTATTGTCTCATATAAAAAGGGTAATTAACAATCATATGAGCAGTCATTCTACAGCTCAACAACATTTTACACAATAAAGGTCAAAATCATTACAGAAATTACTAACATGCTCTTACAGAAATTATTAACATGCTCTTAAAAAATTGTGTGAAATATTCTTAAATGATTGTATAATGTTTGATGGGAGCTCATTGTCCAGAATATCTTGCCATTTTAGATCAATTGATAGTCCTGATGGATTCTACTTAATTTCTTGCATCCCTTTAAACATATTTCAAAATGGTAAAGAAGTTTTATTGTAAAGTAGAAAGAGTGTCGAAAAAACCTAGAAGAATTGATTACCTTCATTCAGTGTGTATCAACCATCATATTTCTTGGGACACATTCTTGTTAAATAAAAGAACAAAGACATTCTTTCTTCACTCCCCACTCCTTCTTAAAAAACACAGGTTTCTTTTCAAAATGGACTTAATTTTCTCTCACAATATGTTGGGGGTTGCTGTAGGTATTTTGCTCTGTACCTCTTTATGAACAATAGTGTCTCATAATACCCAATTGACACGGTCATGAAAATATATTATAACTTGACACTTAAGAGCATATTTGCTTGAAAAAAAGGCATATTTGCTTAAGTTACTGGATAGATATAGTGCTCTTCTTCCAATGTAGAATAGACCCATTGAAGACAGAAGAAAGAATGGATTAAGGCCTTATGTGCTGGTTCACACATGCTTGCAGACACATGAACACACACACACACACACAAACTGGAACACATAACTGTAGAAAAAATGCTAAGTGAAGGGTTGGCACAGCACAGGGAAATTTAAATATTTGTACTGAAAAAGTAGTATGGAACAAAGACAGGTGATAGTATGAGTTGAGCTCTGCCATGTTTTGAGGAAGAATAAGTCTCATGAAATTTCTCATAGTGTCAGCCTGTGGAGTTCTCACTTGGGTGTTTGGACATCTCATGTTTCTTGTGCAATGGGCTGTTAACTTTAGTGTATATATTATGCATATCTGCCAGGGCATGGCAAGGCAGCTTCTGTTTATAAATAATGTAAGTTAATGTAATGTATCAAATGCTAAATTAGATAAAGTTTTACATGAATAATAATATCAGGGCACTGGAGCTTTTTGGTGTCACCCAAATAAATGACATCAAAGTATAGTGCACACAGAAATGCTACCCCAGCATTAAGAATTACATTTAAGAATCTCACAGATTTCGAATGATTATTTAGAGTCTCTGTACTATAAAGATGAAGTCTTTATTAATAAAGGAAAAATTCTGGAACTATGTTTCTCTATAATTATATTTTTCAGTCAATATTAGACTTAAATATTTACTTAGGAGGGGAAAGGATGGTCTCTTCAATAAATTGTGCTGAGAAATCTGGATAACCACATTCAGAAAAATGAAATTGGACTCCTATCAATGCATTAAAGATATAAATATAAGGTCTGGAACCACAGAACTCCTTGAAGAAAATATAGGGAAACAACTCCATGACATTGATCTTGGCAATATTTATTTATTGGCTATGATACCAAAAACGCAAGCAACAAAAGCAAAAATAAGTAAGTAGAATTATAGCAAACTAAAAGCTTTTTTTTTTTTTGAAAGATTTTTATCTATTTATTCATGAGAGAGAGAGAGAGAGAGAAAGAGGCAGATACACAGGCAGAGGGAGAAGCAGGTTCTGTGCAGGGAGTCTTATGTGGGACTTGATCCTGGGACTCCAGGATCATGCCCTTGGCCAAAGGCAGGTGCTAAACCACTGAGTCACCCAGGGATCCCCAACACTTCTGCATAGAAAAGGAAACAATCAACAAAATGATAAGGCAACCTTTGAAATAGAAGAAAATATTTGCAAATATTATACCTGATAAGGGGGTTAATATCCCAAATATGTAAAATACTCATAAAACTCAACTGTAAAGTAACAATCTGGTTAAACATGGGGAGAAGAGTTGAATCTACATTACTCCAAAGAAGACATACAGATGATCAGAAGGTACATGAAAAGATGCTCAACATCACTAATCATCAGGGAAATGCAAGTTAAAACAACAGTGAGATATATACCTCACACTTGTTAAGATGTCAGTTATAAAAAAAGAGATAATCAATGTTGATAAGAATATGGAAAAAAGGGAAACCTTATATATTGTTGATGGGAATGTAAATTGGTGCAACCACTATGGAAAACAGTATGGAGGTTCCTCAAAAAGTTAAAAACAGAACTACTATATGGTCCAGTAATTCCAAATCTGGGTATATATCTAAAGGAAGTGAAATCATTATCTTGTAGAGATGTCTTCACTGTCATATTCACTGCAGCATCATTAACAAAGCCACGATATGGAAACAACTTAAGTGCCCTTCAAAGGACGAATGGATGAAGATGTGGCATATATATACAACAGAATATTATTCAGCCATGAGAAAAAAGGAAATCCTGTCCTTTGTGACAACATGGATGGATCTTGAGGATGTTATTTTAAATGAAATAAGTCATATGGAGAGACATATACTGTATGCTGTCCCTTATATGTGGAATCTAAAAAAGCCAAATTTATAGAAACAAAGTAGAATTGTGGTTACAGGGCCTCGAGGGTGGAAGTAATGGGAAGATTGGTCAAACAGCTAGAAGATGAACAACTTCTGGAGAATTAATGCACAGCATGATGATTATAATTAATAGTATTGTGTCATATAGTTGAAAGTTTCTAAGAGTAGATCTTAGGTGCTTTCATCATAAAAAAAGAAATGGCAATTCTGTGATATGATGAGGTATTAGCTAATTCTATGGTGGCAATCATTTTTCAATATATAATTATATCAAATCAATGCACTGAACATCTTAAACATATACAGTGTTATATGTCAATTCTATCTCAATAAAGCTGGTAAGAAAAAGTTTTCAAAATGCCGTTGTTACTTTTCTAAGACTGAAAAAGAGAGTCTAGTACAGCATTCCAAATCACAGAAAGCCATTTAACTTGAAGAACAGACACAAAACTAAAAATTGTTTAGTTTGGTACAGTATTAGGTTTAGTTAAAGTCAACATTTGATAGATTTTGATAGCAATTGCTAGAGAACTCAGGAAATTTTCAATCCTGTCAAATCACTCCTTCTAAACATGAAGTTCTTAATGGTGCTAGATGACTAAGGGAAAAAAGCAAAGGGTAATTCAAATAATTCTTGATCAACCAATCACCTAGCACCATGCCAGGTCTATAAGAGAGATGCAAAGAGAAAAATGATTCTTCTTCTGAAAAGGTTGGATCTCCAAATTCCTGTGTAGTCTTATACTGAGCTGAGTTGAACCACATGAAGGAAAAAGTGGAAGGCAGTTCTGGACTGATGCTAACACAGATGTTGCTCTTCTCTTACATGCAACATCTGTATGTAAGAGAAGAGAGTGAGAGAGGAAGAATTCCCAGGAGCCACCTCACAAGAGCCTTTGTTAAAGTGAACTTTGCTAGTATCTTCGCCATCAAAGGTTTGCTTTAATCAGGTAGGTTCAGTGAGAAGAACAAGATCTTGAGTTTACCTAGGAAATTGATAAAATAATAAATAAAATGATTAAATGACTTATTAAAATGTAAAGATTAGTAATGACAAATACCATATGGTTTCACTTATATGTGGAATTTAAGAAACAAATAAGTAAAGAGAAAAAGAAATGAGAGAGAGAGAGGCAAACCAAGAAACAGACTCTTTATTCTTTACCAGAGGGAAGATGGGTGGGGTGAAATAGGTGATGGGGATCAAGGAGTTCACTTGTGGTGAACACTGGGTAATTAAAATAAAAATTTTTTAAAAGTGCAAAGATTAACATATTGAGCCCAGAACAAAACCAGAAACAAAACCCTAACCCAGCTACTTCATACAATCTAAACTTAGAAAACCAAAGAAGTTAAAAATTTTGGGAAAAAAATATCAAGAAAATGAGTCTAGTAGGGGGCCTGACTGGTTTAGTTGGTTAAGCATCTGACTCTTGGTTTCAGCTCAGGTCGCGATCACAATGTCATAGGAGCAGTAGGGCTCCAAAGTCAGGAGGGAGTCTGCTTGAAGTTCTTTCCCTCTCCCTCCTCCTTTGCCCCTACCCCCACTCTCAAGTGTGCATGCTCTCTCTCTCAAATAAATTAAGTGAACAGAATCCTTATAAAGAAAAGAAAATGGATCTAATACAAAGAAGGAAGTATTGAATTCTTAGTAGACAAAATGAAATTAAGACACAAGAAGCATTAAAAGTCATGGAGGGTCTATTTTTTTTGTAAGGAGCCATTATAACATACAAATATTCTAAAGTACTTTATGTACTTAGATCAAGAAAAAATAAAGAGAAAATAATAGGGAATTTTGGAGCATGTCTTTCAATCTTTAAAAAAATCAGATAGAAAAAAGGAACATCTGGGAGATATCAGGAATATAATTTGATGGCTCATTGATTCAGTGTCTTTCAAACTTTGTATACTAAAGAAATGACACCTCTTTTCCAGACCACAAGGCACATTTGCACAAATCTTTTTTTACCCCAGCAAAAATGAACCATGAGTTCCAAATAATAGAAAGATCTTTTTTGAACCTGACATGAATATCAGAATAAAGTAATAATCACAATGTAACAAACTAAAATCAGAAGTATCTGAAGGAAGTGGAAGGAATATGGGTATTAATTTCCTCATATTTTTTCAAGGAATCAATAGGTAATTTATACAGGTAGGAAACCAAGAAATAACTTGATAAATTACTAAAAGTTATCAGAGTAGCCATCAGAACACAATATGGGGCTATGGGGCCTTAAGATTTCCTTGTTATCCAAGAAAACAGCTGAACTACACATAAAATGAAGAAAATAGAAACCAAATATCAAGATATAGAAAACAGAGCATAAGAGAAATGATGAACTAAGACCAAATATAAATATATGTATATTCCATATCATTACCTAGGGAAGTAGCAATGTCTCTTATTCAAAGAAAAATTTTCTAAGAGAATTTATTTATTCATTCAACAAATACTCCACCACAACCATTTCCAACTGCTTTGGATAAAGCATTAGAACAGACAGAGTCCCCTGCTTTATTGTGTGTATATTTTAACAGAGTGAGACAAATAATATGTTTTCTTATGAAATTAAATAAGAAAGGGGGCTAGAGGATATCTGGGGATAGGAAGGTGGCTACTTTAGCTATCCTGCTTAGAGAAGGTGCCTTTGGAGAGCTGGAATTTGAACTTGTACCTAACCAATGATAGTATTACAAAGATCTGGGGAGACGTGTGTGAAGAAGAGGGAGTGCAAAGTAAGAGAGCCTGAGTTCATTGTGCTAAAAGCAACATATGGCTGATGTACCCACAATTGAGGATGATAGCTGATTAGTTTAGAGTAACTTAATCCGAGTTCTAACAGAAGTGAAAACTGAGACTACCTATGTATGAAGAGATTATTTAAGCAAATGATTTCAGAGAGCAGGTGTGAGGTTAGCGAACAAAGTGGGAAGAGGAAAAACCAATGCAAGAGCGCTTTATGAACCTGGCCACGGCTAGGGTTACTTCATTATGGAATATATCTCATGTGTCCCAGGAAGAAAGGGGATATATTATCCATGAACTCCAGTACTAATTGGCCAAGAGTTGCCTCATTGAGTTTTAACCTGTACTTCCATGGCACACGATTATGAATGCTGATTAGAGCCCCAGAAGTTTCAGTGACAACAGAGAAGACTTGGGGCGGGAACTGAGAGACACTGTTCAAGGGACTGCCATGTTGCAATTGTAGGAAAATGGTGTACGTCTGAATGGAACTGGTCACTGCAGCTGGAGCTGAAATGAGAGAATTTGAAGTGGTATATGGAATAGGTCTGATGAATAAAGGTTGATATAATTGGAAAAGGACACACAATTAGACGGTATATTCTAGAAATGCATATAAAACAATGTGCTATAGAAATATTGCAAGTAAAAGAATGTACAACATATCTGCTGGTGTCTGCCCACCCACACACACACATACATGCACATGCACACACATAAAAAAAGGAAAAAAGACTGAGGTCAAAATTGATGTCAGAGAGAGTTGAGTTCAAGGTAGAATTACTTTTTAATGATAAAGAAGATCTTTATATAATAGTGAGGCTTAGAGTTCATTCATTATAAGGCTGTACTATGAATCTTTATGAACCAAACTATATAGCACAACATTTATATACATGCATTTTATACATATATATCCTTAAATGGAGATTATAAGGTTTCTTAAGCTCCTATAAAACATTTGCAAAAGCTAAATAGATTATATATCAAGCTATAAAGAAAGTTTAAACAAATTGCAGAAGTATAAATAAAGCAGGATATATTTTCTGAACACAATTCAATAAAACTAAAATCAAGAATTAAAAATCAAAATAACAACCTACTGGTTGGGCAATAACTCTGTATTAAACAAAGCTATATTTTCAGAATATCTAGAAAATAATGATGATGGAAACATGTATTAGTACATACATATAGTTAAAGCAAAGATCAGAAAAAAATTCATGACCTGAAATATGTAAATTACTAAGGAATGAAAATTAACAAATTAAGACAATTCAAAAACATCAGTAATCAACAAGGCGGAACAAAGGCATCAATAAAAATAAAAATAAAGTAGTAACACAGAAAACAAGAAAAAATACTTGAAATCTTAAGAGATCTCTGTATGTGCATTTTTGTGCTTTTGGAAAACAGGAGAGGGAACAAATAACCACTTAAGTAAAAAATTAAATAGAGCATGGATCCTAAAATCAGGCATGCATGAGAATCACCTGCAGTCTTGTAAAAACACAGATGGTTGGGCCCACCACCAGAATTTCTAATTTAACAGGTCTGGCCCAAGTAATGCATTTCGTTGTTGTTGTTTGGAGAGAGAGTGAGCATGTCGCTCAAGTGGAGATAGGGGGAGGCAGAAGGAGAGAGAATCTTAAGCAGGCTCCATGCCCAGCACAGAGCCCTACCCAGGGCTCTATCTCATGACCTTGAGATCATGACCTGAGCTGAAATCAAGGGTCAGAGGTTAACTGAGCCACACAGGTGCCTCCCAAACAATGCATTTCTAATGATTTTCCAGGAGAAGTTGGCATAGTTGGTATAGCTCAGGTGCTATAGAGAAGTTCTGAGACAGAGAAACAACTTAGCTAATACATATGAAGGACATGAAAGAGGAAAAAAAACCCACAAAGAGGTATACAAAATCTGATTAGGTAAATAACACAGAAACAATGGAGACATTAATTCATTGGTTTTCAAACTTGACTGCTCATTAGAATCATGTGGGAACTTTCACCAAAACTTGATTCCCAGTCTGTTCCATTTTTGAGTTAGGTCAAAATCTTTGAGACCTAGGTATTGGAACTATTTAAAAGCTCCTAAAATGACTTTGATTCTCAGTATGGTCTGAGAAGCATTAGAATAAGGAATTTAATATATTCCAGGATATAATTTGTAAACTGGGATTTGGAAAATTCTCAGTTTTCCCTAGAATGGAAACTACAGGTTGTGCAAGTAGACATACATTCTTCCTCTTGACTGGTTCTATTACTCAGTCCTTCTGGACTTTTTTATTTAGAAGTTCAGGAGATAGAACTGAGCATAGTGTACTTAGTCCCTTCCACATGTTTGTGTTTTCCTTCTGCCTTCTTTATTTTTTTTTTTTTAGATTTTATTTATTTATTCATGAGAGACACAGAGAGAGGGAGTAAGAGAGAGAGGCAGAGACACAGGCAGAGGGAGAAGCAGGCTCCATGCAGGGAGCCTGACCTGGGACTTGATCCTGCATCTCCAGGATCAGGCCCTGGGCTGAAGGCAGCGCTAAACCGCTGAGCCACCTGGGCTGCCCTTCCTTCTGCCTTCTTGCATATAGTGTGCTTTCTGGTCAGTCTTCATTCTAGGCAGTGACTATTGTACATGTGATTGGAAGCTTGAGATCTTTCAGTTAGGCTAGTGTCTGAAATAATTAAAAACAAATCAGCTTTATTGAGATATAATTCACATACCACAAAATTCACTGTTTCAAAATGTACAACTCGGTAGATTTTAGCATATTCTCTAGAATATTTTTATTACCTCCCAAAGAAACCTGGTACTCTTTAGCTATATTCCTTTGTCTTCCTCAGCTCCAGGCAGACACTAATCTACATTTAGTCTCCATGGATGCTCCTTTTCTGAAAATTGAAAGATTAATTTTAATTTGTGTGAATTATTGGAAAGTTCTGATGTCCTCAAACCACAGACATAACTGATCAATTTTTTATCCAAGAAAAATCTGATAGCTTGATACCCATCTAGGGGTAAGTTGGTTCCCAATCAAGAAGGGGTATTTATATTTCCCTAAAACTCAATCATTGAATGAAATAAATTTCTTAGAGGAACATATGTTACCCAAAATGACTCCAAAAGTGATGGAAATATTGATAAATTTGCAACAAAGCTAACAAGAGCTATACTGATGCCACAATAGACAACATAAAGAACAAGATTGATCTATTAAATTGGCATAAAAATGAAAACTTCTGTGTCTCTAGCATCATGATAAGCCAAGTTATGGTAAATTTATAATTGATATGTATAATAAAGAATTAATTTATAAATAATTTATAAATCGTTAGGAAAAAAGTTACTGCCATAGGAAAAAAGGGGCAAAGGACATGTACATCTAGGTCAAAATGTAAAACTTTAAAAGAAACTTTAAAAGAAACCAGTTAACTTAGGAAAAATAATTGACATTGTTGGAATTGATGCAAATTTGAACAAAGGGATATTGCAGTCACCAGGACAGATGCCAATCTTAAGACTCCCGGGTGAGGTTTCCTTCTCATTGATCGAATGTAATCCATCCCCTCCACATCCCTGGTCTAGCCACTTCTGGGCACGAGACCTCCACTGGGGAGCTGGCGAAACCAGTACCTGATTGAATTAAACCCACCCGGGGACCATTTCCTAGGAAAGTTGGCTGTAAGGACTACGTGTGTTGGAATGTCGCTTAGATCATGATGGATTTCTATGTTTACTGTTTTCCGTCATTGTCCTCTACTAACTACTTAAGCTACAAAATTGGGTAATTTCCCCTTGTAAAACTTTTCTGGTATTCCTCATGGGTTAAAAACGGCATGTTTTACTTTTAAGGCAACGCAAAATAAGGCGTGACCTTCACGGCATGACCTTCAAGACAAGGTATTTGGGTCCATGCCCTGGCATTGATCTGTAGCCTAGGATGTGATGGGGAAGAGCAGGGAGGGCAGGCCTCCCTCCTACTCGGGCCTTTAACGGCTGGAGTGATCATTGCGATTTTGTTCGGGGGTCGGGGGGGGGGTGCAATTCACAGGTGGCTTTGACACTAGGAACCTCTGACATATCCTGCACGTGGGATGCCACATGGGAGTGGGGGGGATTTTCTTTGGTTAATGGACTTTCTTTACTCTTCTCTCAGCATGGGAGCTCCTCTCTTCAGTCCCCAAGGACTCTCCCTTGGAATGCCTTTTAACCCACTGGAGATAATTCGGATTGCAAAATTTAGGAAAGGACCAAATTCCTTGAACACTGCATGGCTTCAGTGGGATCTCTCCATTAGATCTCCTCTGCATGAAATAGGGCAAATGGCCCAAACATGTTGCCTAGTAAACTCCCTCCTGATGTTGGATAGTAATGATCTAAATAGACCTCCTCCAAGTAAACCCAGGGTGTTGGAGGAAACAGAGGCCATCCCAGACGAAGGGGACTCTGACTCTTACTCTCTCATTGTTCCTCCTAATAGATGTGTGGGTTCCTCCCTCACTCGTTTCCCGGGTTAATGGCAATAATTGAAGCCAACTGTGGTTAGTCTACCTTAGGATGGGGACTTCAAGGAATATTTCTAAGCAGCTGCCAAAACTCTCTGTTTCAGGGAGATTCCTGTCTTCTCCGGCCTGACATGGACTGCCTCATTCTACTTGCTGGTGGAAAATCATGGGCCTTGCTTATTTATCCAAGCAGATGAGCTCTAGAACCAGGAACCCTTTCTCTGTTTTCTGGCTGCACTTTGCCTCTTCCATCTCTCCTCCCCCTCTTCCTGTTTCTGCACCACTTTGGGTGTGGCCTATGTAACTGGCTTCTATACCATCCTTGGTGTCTCCAGCATCATTGGCTCCTACCCTCTCTGACAAGGAGCAAAGAGCAACCTCTGGACTTAACACCACCCACTCCAGATTTCCCCACCAGAGTCTCAGGTAAAAATTGGCAATGGGGAACAAAGTGACTTTTAAAACTGGGCCCAGGAGAAACATATTCAATATTTAAACTAACTTAAGTTCGTTGGTTTAAGGCAGACCCGTCTTTAAAGTTATCAGTATTAAATTTGAAACTTTTATTTTATCAAGGTTTGCTAAAGGTCAAATAAACTCATGTTATCTCTGTTGTAATTTGTTAGGAAAAAAAGATAACTTGAAATGATGGTTAATTGTCTGTCAAACTCAAAGTTTTCATAAGTAATTATTAAGACAGCGTTCAAAGTCTTTGGTAACCTGAAACTTTATAAAGTTTTACTTGGATAATCATCTAGGTCTTTTCCAAATAGGATATAGTGCTAAAGCATTGATTACTGGATGTAACTTTGTGCTTTTGACTTATTGGAAGAAACTAAGGATATTTGTCTGTTGGTGAACATGCTTTGTACTTAATAAATTCATAAATTAAAAAAATAAATTCATAAATTTGACTTATAAAGAGTTTCGATATTAACAGTTCACAATTAGTTACTATTTAGTTTTCACTGGAGACTAAGATTCCGAAGAGTGAAAGATTCTAAATGTAGTTAAGACTAATGGAGAATAAGGGAAACAACTCTGTATGTAGGAAGCCTGGAGATATGTAAGAAAGATATAAGAATAGGAATGTATTTTTGTTAAAGGTAAAAGAAGGTAATCTCGTCTTAAATAAGACTGTTTGAAAAGAAATGGCTTGGGACAAAGTCTGCCTGCAAAAGAAAGTTATAGAAGATCTGTGAAGTGAAATCTTTGAATTTGTTTTTTTTTTTAAATTTTTATTTATTTATGATAGTCACAGAGAGATAGAGAGAGGCAGAGACACAGGCAGAGGGAGAAGCAGGCTCCATGCACCGGGAGCCCGACGTGGGATTTGATCCCGGGTCTCCAGGATCGCGCCCTGGGCCAAAGGCAGGCGCCAAACCGCTGCGCCACCCAGGGATCCCCGAAGTGAAATCTTTGGAAAAGAATTTTAGATGTGGTCAGGACAGACTAAGATTGAAATGAATGGATTTTAAAAGTATACAGGTATAAGATTAAAAGTCTGCTTTTGGGCAGCCCAAGTGGCTCAGCGGTTTAGCACTGTTTTCAGCCCAGGGCGTGATCCTAGAGACCTGGGATCGAGTCCCAGGTCGGGCTCCCTGCATGGAGCCTGCTTCTCCCTCTGCCTGTGTCTGTGCTTCTCTGTATCTCTCATGAATAAATAAATAAAATCTTAAAAAAAAAAAAAGTCTGCTTTCTCTCTGTTGGAAAAGACAGTTCTCTTGAATTGTTGATCTGCTTTTGATAAGAAAATGTAAACAGTTGTTTTCTCTTTGCCTGCCCAGAGAGGGGCCTTTATGTTTTGCCTTTATCAGGTCTTCAACATCCCTAATCCTATTTTAGGCATGCTTTTTTTTTTTTTTTTTTTTTTTTTTAGATTTACTTATTTATCCATGAGAGACACAGACTGAGAGAGAGAGGCAGAGACCGACAGAGGGAGAAGCAGGCTTCCGGCCAGGAGCCCGATGCGGAACTCAACCCAGATCCTGGGATCACGACCTGAGCTGAAGGCAGGCACCCAATAGTTGAACCACCCAGGTGTCCATAGGCATGTGGTTTAAAACTTTCTAAGGTTTTAACAAACTTCCCAAGATTTGAGTTGTAAATGGAGTCTTGACTCATTAGGCCTCTTATTTGGTATGTTAAGTTATTCTGAAAGTACTGTTAAGTAAATGCTAAGCCTTAGGTTACATTTAGATAAACACTATAACTATTCTAGAGATGATATGCAATTCCTAAAGTTTTAATATGTTTTCATATAATGTCATCACTTGATATTTTGATCATTGGAATGTTATGTGTCACAAATAGCTTGAATTTCCTTGTCAATTGCATCATGATTATTAACCATGTCCATTTCTAAGTTTTTGTCATTTATAATTGTTCTTATTCTCTTGCAAAATGAATTTTATCTTCAAGAAGATTCATAAAAGATCTTTAGGTATTCAGGTAGGTATTCAAACTGGGGAGAAAGGCTCTTTCCTTTCCGTCTAGTGGCAGCCATCAGCTCAAAGGTAGGCCAAGTTGGGCGCGTACAAGTACATCCAGGAGCTGTGGAGGAAGAATGTCATGCGCTTTCTTCTCAGGGTGCGCTGTTGGCAGTACCACCAGCTCTCTGCGCTCCCCAAGGCCCCCGCCCAACCAAGCCCATAAATCTTGCAGACTGGGGTACAAGGCCAAGAAAGATTATGTCATATATCAGATTTGTGTGTGTCGTCATGGCCACAAACACCCAGTTCCTAAGGGTGCTACTTATGGCCTGTGCATCATGGTGTTAACCAGCTAAAGTTTGCCCAAGGCTTTCAGTCTGTTGCAGAGGAGCCAACTGGACGCCACTGTGGGGTTCTGAGAGTCTTGAATTCTCATTGGGTTGGCAAAGATTCCATGTACATATTCTTTGAGGCTATCCTCATTGATCCATACCATAAAACTATCAGAAGAAATCCTGACACCCAGTGGATCACCAAACCAGTCCACAAGCACAGGGAGATGCAAGGGCTGACCTCTGCAGGCTGCAAGAGCCGTTGCCTTGGAAAGGGTCACAAGTTCCACCACACTATTGGTGGTTTTCTTTGTGCAGCAGGAAGAAGACACAATACTCTCCAGTTCCACTGTTACCACTAATATAAGTAATGGTTGTAAATTTCTTACCTAATAAACAATTTAGGACAGTCAAAAAAAACCTAAAACTGAAATAGTTACGAATTTCCAAAACTAAGCTAAAAAAAAAAAAAAAAAAAAACCCTAACTAAGCTGCATTCAGACTAAACAAAAATAGTAATATAGGACTAAGTAAATTGCAAAACAAATGATTTTATATAGTTGCTGTTGTTGTTGTACTCTTGGTTAAAACATTGCTGGTTCTTTAATATTTGCTCTTCCAGACTAAGGAAACTTTCTCTTGAGACATCAGTGATAAATAGAAATAATAATAAATTAAAGCATTTAAGTTTTCTCCCTACTTTAGCCCTCTGAAATTCAAAAGGTCTCAGTGAGTATTCTTTCTTCCATGACAATCACTTATCTGTTCTTATAACATGACACCATTGGGAATATTGGTTATTTTATCAAGGCTTTGACTGGAATGCCATATTTGAGAGACATGCATAGATTCAGATATAATCAAACAGCTTTAAGGAACTAAAGTTGACTTGATGAAACCTGGAGTAATAAAGCCATGTGGAAATGTTAGCCCAATACCTTGCTTACAGAGTTCCCAGCCGCCTCACCAGGTGAGTAAAGAATGTTATTCCCTGACAAGTGCAGGGACTTCAGGATACTTTGGGGACCTTGTGAAGAGGAATCTGCCCAAATCTGCAGGTATTGCAGGCACATCTGATGGCAAGTACTTGGCTTGGCTGCTGGCCTGGAGAGGCTACAAAAAGTTCAACCTAGAGATTCCTTATAAAAAGTGCCAGCAAAGCAGGTTCTAAAAAATCTATATGATCAATCATTATTCTTGCTGAGCTAATGTAAATAATTAGGCCAAGTTTGTTAAAATCAGACTTGTTTTGCAGACAGATCAGTCCTGATGTGGCTACCTCTGATTAAAGATGAGGGTTATTATAGAGAGAAACTATGTCTCAATAACACATCTTTGTGGATGTTCAATTACAGCTCTGATCATTTTAAATGAATGATGTTTGCCTAAGCTAGACTACTTGAGGTAAACTTCAGAGAAATAGCTTTTCAATTTCTACACAACAGCTCTGTACAGACAATCTTCTTGTTATTCTGTGGATTTAACAGGACCCTATGGGTTTATGAATATTTAAACAGCTAAAAAAGGGGTGATAGATTTCCCCAACAATTGTATAACCCAGCTAGCACTCTAACCAATTCTTTGTGGCTGGAATGACAAGCAGTTCCCTAAAAGCCAGAACATACCCCAATACAGGGTTAACTATGGACTTATGGAGAGAATGGATGACTCTACTTTCTTTATGATTAGATTGGATAATACATTTAGGGATACCTGAAATTATATGACTGTCTTCTAATATGACCCAATGACTATGCCACTCTAATTCGTGGCCATGGCTTCAATAGGCCATAACTGGATAGGTCACTGCACTCTGGGCTTTTTAAAAAAGTGGACATGTTTTTATGTTTCATTGTTACGACTAATTAGCATCCATCTTTGCTCCCTCTTTGAGACCAGAGGATGTTGTTTGGAGCATGGAACCTCTTAATAAGTACATGGTCAAAGCTGAGTTTTACACTGTCAATGTCAATGACACTCAGTGTAAAACTTCTCTATTAAATACTAAAGTAACACAAATGCATGAAACAGTTTTACAAAATAGAATGACATTAGATGTTTTAACTGTTACACAAGATAAAACTTGTGCTATCATAAAAACAATGCTGTGTATACATTCCAGATGACCACAGAAATATTTCTGGGTTTCTATCTAACATAAATACTCAAATTGGTGCTTTAAATGATCTCTCTTTAGTGATTGCTTTAAACTCCTGGACCAGAGGAAAATTATCAAGGGTCAACTGTCAAAGGTCTTCACTTTCTCATTATAATATTAACCTTAATTTTGTTATTTCTGGTGTCTCCCTGCCTATTGCGAAGACTCCTTCACTGCCATAATTTTCAGCTGACAGATGATATTTTCTACTCAAGAAGGTTCATGTGTTGTCCTCATTGGATTCAGCTGCCTTCTCCTTTTTGTAATTCCCCAATATGTTCCCCAACTGACCATATTGACCCAGAGGTAGGGATATCTCTCCACCCCTACTCAGCAGGAAGGAGTTACAGAAGATGAGACCTTCTACCTCAACAACCTTAAAGATTTAAGGGTCAGAATTGTTCAGAGAGGACTAGCTGAGGACAAAGCACATTGACAAGTTCTTGAAACAGGGAGAGTGATATTCCTGTATGGACTTGACTTCCTCGATGTTTATACTTTGCTAAGGGCAAAAGGCAATCTTAGCCTAACCCCCAGAAGCTTGTAAGTCTACTTTAGCATATAAAAATTCCTTTGGAAATTTCCCTTCATCTCTAAATGCCCAAGATACATGTTGGCAATCATCCCCTAAGCACATGGCCCACTGATATACATCTGAAGGGTCTCATGACTAAGGTTCTATTAGGTGGTAATAGGTGACTTTTCCCAACAATAGCTAGCCCCCTTAAGGTCCCGGAAATCTTGCTTCCAAAAATTCCTTAGAAAGTACGCCATCCTCAAACCCCTCCCAACTTCCAGGTATATAATCAGCCACCCCTCACAGGCCCAGGGCAGCAGCTCTTCCTGCCCACGGGTCCTGTCCCCGTGCTTTAATAAAACCACCATTTTGCACCAAACATGTCTCAAGAATTCTTTCTTGGTTGTCAGCTCCAGACCTCACCCCACCAAACCTCACCTATAATCCCAAACTTCATCAATATAATTAAATATAACCATAGGAACTCCATATTTTGAATTTTAATCTCTGAAAATAGACAAATGAGTTAAGAGTATATTTCTATGTCTGTCAATTACAATAACATATACAATAAGGAAATTTGGAAAGCATAAATACGAAACATAAATGATTATTTTAATATAATTGGAAACATTCGTGTGTTGATTTTACATACTTCTGTTTAATGACAGAAAATGAATTGAAAATACTGAGAAAAGCAGGTTATGGAATTCTCTATACAGCTATCCCATTCTGTTCACTGAAAAACAGTAACAATAACAGGTACAAAACAAACAGAAATTCCTCTTTTTATGGATTTTTTTTAAAGACTGGGAAGAAATACATTTAAACAATTGTGATGAAAAAAAATAAACAATTGTGATGGGGTGATTTTTAATTCCATCTTTCTATTTTTCTTAGCTTTCAGATTTTTTTTTTACCAGCTTGCCTCTTTTATAATCAAAATTGAATTTTATATCAAAGCAAAAAATAAGTAGACTTTGAGATCATGTATCTGCCAGAGACCAGCTTGAAAATTTCACAGAAGTCATGTAATCTGCTATACTGAGTGGTTATCAACTTCTGTGTAGAAAGCATTGGAGAGGAGGATAAATGCATGATTTGAGAAGGAGGGTCAAGTGCTTTTATCTGAATACTTCTTCTGTGTTCTGACTTCTGCCATAGATAGTACCAGAAACACATCCTATCATTAAAATAGTGACTACATATTTGAAGAGGGCATGTGCCTCTGACCTTGGTTCTGAATTGTCCTTGTATTATTCTAAGGCTTTGGGTATAAATTCGATAAGCATTAGAATCACTGCAGGCAGATGTTCAATCTTGCACCGATAGATTCTGATTCAATAGGCCTGGGGTGGAGCCTAGAAATGTGTGTTTTTAGCAGATGATGCTGAAAATGTTGCTCATCACCTACTGTTGGGGCCCCATTCCCTAAGGGCACAGATCTATTATAGGAATGCTGAATTAAATAAGAAAAGAAGAGGAGAGAGAGAGAGAGAGAGAGAGAGAGAAAGAAAGAGAAAGAGAAAGAGAAAGAGAGAGAGAGAGAGAGAGAGAGAGAGAAAGGGAAAGAGAAAGAGAAAGAAAGAGAAAGAGAAAGAGAAAGAGAAAGAAGAAAGAAACTGAGCTGCTGACTGGAGGAATTTAGGAGACTTTTAATCTATTTTGGTTTTTAAGTGATTCTGATTACTGAAACAGAAACAGGAAGAGAAATGTGTGCACCAAATACACAAAACTATTTGTGTGCTCATGAGAAGAAAAAAACTTTTTTAAAAAACAGAAGACAAAAGAAAACCAGCTGATAAGAAAGAGCATGAATAAAGTGTTGTCAATTCAGTTCATACAATTCAGCAAGCATGATTTTTCATTATTTTTAATATTTATATTGATGGATTTTTCTGATTTTTACAGGACTTTTTACATTATAATTATATTAGTGATTTTATAATACTTCTGTTGAGGTTTTGAAAGTAATAAAACTATATTCTCTGGTACAATTTGGGCAATATGCCACCTTCTCTATTCTCACTTTTTCAGCCACTGCTAAAATTTTTTGAACGGACCAAGTGACACTTCAGATAAACAGCCAGGCCAATCATATCATTATAGGCATATTCAGGAAACTTTTCCAAGAGAATGCCTGAAGGCTTATATCAGGGATTGCAAAGTCCAATAGATAATGTGGCCAGAGAGACAACAAAGGTGGTGGCAGGAGCCTGGTAGAGATTGTGGCAAAGTGCCCTTACTACAGATGTCAGCTTCTAATCGAATCCTTTTTACTATTGCCATGCCCATTGTGTCTGGCTATTCTGTATTTTAAGAGCAGCAGACATCTCAATAGCTATGTGAATCCCCTAATTTTTGTATTTAGGAACTACTTAAGTATTTAAATAAATCACAATGTGGGCCAAACAAACACATCAAATGTGTCCCTGGGACAGCCACCTCTGGCTTAGATCAGAGCAAATAAAAAACATTCCCTTCACTCTCCAATTTCTTCCCTCCAGAGTTTATGGAGGGAACCACTAATCATTGCAAACAAGCTCTAATTTGGCAGCTTCCGAGAAAGATCAACATTTCCCTGGGCAAGTTATTAAGAGATTTATGGGTTAGAGGACCTTAACATGCTTTACTTGGGAGAATGGGAGCAAGGAAGATAAATGAATGGGAACCAAAGATGTGGATATGTAATCTGTATTTGGAAAATATCACTTGATCTCTAAGATTCTTTTTTTTCTATGCCAATAACTACCCCTCCCCCAACTCCCTGCAATTGTGCCAAGCTGTCTGCAATATGCTTTTCCACATCATTTGAAGAACATAACTTGATAGTGCTGGAAAAACTGCACCCTGCTAAGATGCTATATCATATCATTTGAATTGATGAATAAAACGAGAATTCATTATCTTCAAGGCATTGAAATGCAGCCTGGATTACTCAGCTTTGCATCATTTTAATAGGAAGTTTGCAGCATAATCTCCCTTTCAAATGTAAGATTTCTTTAGAGATTGATAAGCAAGGCGCATGACATGGTTTCATGTGTGTAAATCAGTCAAAAGTAAGCCAACTGCAATATCTGAAGAACTCTATAGATTTGTCAAAAGTGAGAAGAAACGTATTGGGGAGATATACATTACACTAAGTTCCTCTTTTATTACATTCTAGTCTTAAACCAGTTTTGAACTTGTAGGCAGATGGCAATGGGTAATTAAAATGCTAGCAAAATTATGGAAGGTGAAAGTAACTTCTATGTCTCTGTAATGACAGACATGAAAAAAATATGCACACAGTTTGCAATGAAATGATGCAAAGATGAGGACTAAAATCAAGTATGTTGCTGGGTAAAATAGCATCCATTAAGGTGCGCTCTGTTCCTTGGTGTTCCACTTGAGAAAGACAACTGATTTATATCTGAGGACTAACAGGAGCAAGGCAAAATTTTTCAAAGTAAAATGGATACATATATTTCCTGATATTATACAGGCAGCTTGGAAACCTAACTGTTCATTGCTTGTTGTTTTTTATTACTGGGGGTAAAAGGTGACATCCATCAAAATTGAAGGAAAATAATCACAATAACTTTTAGTACAAATTCATTAATGCCAACTTGGGAAATTACACCATTAACTTCCACAAAGTCAATTACATGTTGAAGTGGAGAGATGAGATATGAGCTTTGATTTCCACTTAAGACTTTTTCCTTGCTATATTGCCTTATTTTTAAATTATTGTTAACGTAGCACATTTTAATGATAAAATTCTGAAGACCAGATAAGCCAAAAGAAAATTAAAATCCTTTGTAATCTCATCATTCAGAATAACCATGGTTAATTTTTGAATTATTAAATTCCAAATGGGATTGCAATATTATATTCTGTTTTATAACTTGATGTTTTCTATTTTCTTTAATTTTTATATAACCATTTAAAATTATAACATTTTCTTCCCTTCTGTGGATGCACCACAGTTAAGTAAATACTTGTTCTATTTTAGATGGCTTCCAATTTTGTTATAAGCAAATTATTTTGAAATTTAACTTAAACATTTTAACTTTATAACAAAATGAAAAAATGATATTAAAGTATTTCTCCAGGGTAGTATAAGAAGTAAAATTAGGGTTTCTGTGTTAAAAGATTCAAATGCTATCATGGTTTTTGATACGTGATGCTAAATTGTCTTCTAGAAAGTCTAATTTAAACTCTCATTCTCAAGGTTAGAGATTACTTAGTTCCCCCATCCTCACTAACTTCAACTATTCTTACTCCTTTTAATTTTTATTATTTGAAATGTGAGATATATTTCTATTATTCGCTATAGATTTCTCTGATTAATACTGAAGGGCTGAACATTTTTCAGCCACTTTTATTTCTGTTCACTAGTTATTTTTATCCATTCATACTTCCACTCATTTTCTAATGAAATTTAATTTCTTTTTTTAATTTTAGAAAAAATATTGAACATTAAATGCCCCAAATTCAAATTTTAAGTGTACAGTATAGCATAAATTGTATGCACACTGTTGTACAACAGATCTCTGAAATATTTCATGTTGCATGACTCAAAACTCTATACCCATTTTGAATAGCAAATTTTATTTCACCCTCCTCCAGCCCCTGGCAACCACCATTTAGCTTTCGGCTTTTATGAATTTTACTACTTTAGATACTTCATATAAATGGAATCACAGCAGTACTTGTCTTTCTATGACTGGCTTATTTCACTTACCATACTGTCCTAAGGAGCATCTTGGTTGTCACATATGACTGGATTTCCTTTTTAAAGGCTTAATATTCCATTGCATGTATATGTCATATTTTCCTTTCCATTCACCCATCAATGGATATTTAAATGTTTCCACCTCTTAGCTATTGTGAGTAATGCTGCAATGGATATGGTTGTGCAAATATCTCTTTGAGATTCGTTTTTAAAGCTTCATATGTGCTGTAGTCTTTTTTCCCACTCATTGTATTTTAATTTTGTTTATATACAACTGGATATTGTGTATACAGTTTTCGTGCAGAAATAATTTGATCTTTTCATTTATGATTTCTGCTGGTATTATGCATAGAATGACTTCCTCCAAAGGAAAATGTTTACCCCTATTTTTAAATTGTTGATAGTATCATTTTTGTTTGAACTTTTGAGTTTTTTTTTTAAAGATTTATTTATTTATTTATGATAGACATAAAGCGAGAGAGAGAGGCAGAGACACAGGAGGAGGGAGAAGCAGGCTCCCTGCTGGGAGCCCGATGCAGGACTCGATTCCGGGACTCCAGGATCGCGCCCTGGGCCAAAGGCAGGTGCTAAACCGCTGAGCCACCCAGGAATCCCCCATTTTTGTTTGAACTTTTAATTGATCTGAAATTTATTCACATGTAAGGAAGATGATAGATATTGAACTTTTCCTAAATACAATTTAATAATAAAAAATTATTTTTTGGTAGATTTTATAAGCCATATGTACCATGCCCTAAAGAGTGACATTTGCATGGTATAATTTTAATTCTCTTGAATTTTGCTAAGACCTGTTTTGTGACCTAACATATGATGTGTCCTAGAAGAATGTTCCCTATATGCTTGAAATAATGTATTCTGATGCTATTGAATGGAATGTTCTGTATATATCTGAATTTGACCTAACATGTACTTCATGTTCAGTGTTTCCTTACTGATTTTCTATCTGGCTGATATTGTTGAGGGTGGGATATTGAAGTGCCCTGCTAGTATTGTACTGCTATCTATTTCTACTTTCAGTTCTGTTCATATTTCCTTTATACGTTTAGGTGCTTGTGTTAGGTGCATAAATAGTTAAAAATGTTATATCCACTTGATGGATTGACCCCTTTATCATTATAATTAAAGATTTTTTAATCTTTTGTTACAGTCTTTGGCTTAGATAGTTATATAGCTATCCCTACTTTCTTTGGCTTCCATTTACATGGAATACTTTTTTCCATCCCTTCATTTTTAGTCCGTGTGTATCCTTAAAGTTGAAATGAGTCTCTTATAGGGTGGGTCTTTTTCATTTTTTTAAATTTATTTTTTAAAGAGTTTATTTATTTATTCATGAGAGACACACAGAGAGAGAGAGAGAGAGGCAGAGACTCAGGCAGAAGGAGAAGCAAGCCCCATGCAGGGAACCTGACATGGGACTCGATCCCAGGTCTCCAGGATCAGGCACTGAGCTGAAAGCAGCGCTAAACCACTGAGCCACCGGAGCAGCCCAAGGTGGGTCTTTTTAAAAATGCATTTAGCCATTCTATGTCTTTTGATTGGAGAATTTAGTCCATTTATATTTAAAGCAGTTATTGTTAGCTATCGACTTATCATTGCCATTTTAATTGATTTCTGGCTCTTTTATAATTCTGTTTTGTGTTGGTCTCAGCCTATTGATAGAGATGTCTAGGAGTGCCTGGACTATTTATATGGGCCTGTACTACCTGTGGCAAGCCCCCATTGACATTTCCCCAACTGGAGTCAGTGTTGTGGCTGAACTGGCCCTTGTGGTTCTTGTTATGATCCCAAGATGCACCTCAGCAACAACTATTGGGAACTTTGAAAAAACAAGATATATTGTTCACAGGTCCTAAAGGGTACATGGCATGCCTGGGACCATACAATTTGCAGATAGAGAGAAAGAGGGAACACAGGTCTGGGTTCTGCATTATTGAGGTTAAGGGTGGGTGTCATCAATTTTATTGATGAACTTAAAATTACGTATATATATGTATATAAACTTTCAATTTTAGTATGTTTTCCAATAAAAATAACAAAATAAAAACATTATCTGTTTCCTTTTGATCACTGTCAATCTTTCTATATGGATTTTATCATATTTTTAATCTGTGGATATATATATATATGTTTATAATTTAATCTATGAATATATATGTTTATGCATATATGTAAATATCTACATTATATTAAAAATTAAATTATTATTTTGGGGGCTAGTCTGTTATGTCAGTTCAAAATTTTATTTAATTGATATTAACAGAGGTATCAGAGTAGTTGCTTAAACAGATCAGGAGGGATTTTCTTTCACATAAAGAATTCCAGAAGTGGATAGTTCATGTCTGGAATAACTGATGGTGCTACAGAGTCTTAGGAATCCAGGCTTCCTCTATATTTTTGCTCTGACCTCTATTCTCTAGGTCACAAGAAAGCTGCTGAAACTCAGTAATAAAGTCTGTTTTACAGGCTAGAATTAGAGGAAAAGTGAGGAGACAAAAGAAGCTTCAGATGGAAAATATATCAGTCTTTAAAAAGCTCTCCTGGAAGGTCTTCAGACAACATTCACCTACATATCATTGATCAGTCCTTTTAGTTTTTAGCTGGCCTTTTTGCTGGTCCACATAAAATCAAGATTTTATACAGGGGAGCAAGGGATTATGGATACTGATAATTAATCTATGCTATTTCTATTTACCATTGAATATTTTTCTACAACCACACATTTTTTTGGCTGTATATTATCTAGTTATATGGACACTATCATTTAACCAACTCCCTGTATTGGACATTAGTTGTTTCAGATTCTTCACTTCTGTGTAGAGGGCTGTGATAAATATCCCCATGGTTGTATTTCTGTGTATCTGGGTTTATATTCTTAGAATTTATTTCTAGGAGTGGAATTGCTAGATGAAAGGATATGCATCATTTTAAGCCTTTTGATGGGAAGCGCCAAAAATCAGGCTTCCGATCTTTATGCATTTATCATTTCTTGACTTGTAATTTTGGACAAAATCCCATGATTTAGGATGGTGCTTCTCAAATTTTGTCTATTGCATCTATTTCCTCTTGCCATTAAAAAAATTTCTTGTCAGAGTTAATGGGAAGATCAGCACCGTCTGTGACAAAATCCCATTGAGGTAGTCTAGTTTTGATTAAACATATGAGTAAATGATTAAATCCTACAATGAAAAGACATCTGCATTGCCACGTACATTAGCTTGGAACATAAACAAGGCTGCAGATAAGCTGGGGAATTGTTAGTGCTCCATGGAACACACTCAATCACCACTGTAAGAAAGGAAGAGATTATTTTTTATAACCACTAAAATAAATTTCTTGTAAATGTTAGGAGTTTATTCTATGATATACTGAGATTTGTTTTAAAAGTGTAAATGGAAATATTTAGCTTTTGTTAGCCCCTCCCCTCCTCCACCCAGACACATACACAGACACACACATAGAGTCATTAAATTGGTAGGTGTGGTTCAATGCCCATAAAACATTCCCAGGGGAGCATTTAAAAAATGTGGAGTGTAAGGCTTTACAGAAAGTTACATCACACCAAGATGTGACTCTGATACGAAATTCTATTAAGATGAAATCCAAAGAGAAGAATTATCCCTGTTCTGTTCTTTGAAATTAATTTTAGGATTCCAGGGCAAGAGGGAGAACTGTCTTTCTTGGTGGGTGGAGACTTTTGGTATGCCAATAGTACTGAAGACTGGTGAAAGCAAATGTTAGAAACAGGAATCATCAAGAAAAATACAGAGCGCCATGTAATTAAGTTAAAATGAACAATTTCTTAATTTTGGAGTAAATTAGGAAGCAAAGTAAAACAATAATCAGATAATCAAATATATATATAGATATAAAGACAGAGAGGCAAAGAGAGAGACAGAGAAGAGGGGAGAGGCAAAGGGAGAGGAAGAGAGAGAATCTTAAGCAGGCTCCATACCCAGAGCAGAGCCTGACTGGGGGTGGGAGGCCTTTGATCTCACAGCCCTGAGATCACAACCTGAACCAAAATCAAGAGTCAGATGCTTGACTGACTGAGCCACATAGGTACCCTCTCTCTTGCTCATCTTTATCACTCTTAGCCTATTTGTTTCCCTCTCTCCTCTTACTAGAGTTGTCTTGAAAGATTAAAAATATATAAAGATATATAAAGATTGTATATAAAATATATATAAAAATATATAAATATATATAAAGATTAAAAATATATTAGATCTGGTAAATTTAGTCATATAAAGAACTTTTATATATATAAATGACATAATCTTAAAATCTTATGAATCTACAATTGCTTTTTTCTTTATATTTTTTTAAAGAAATCCCCAATGTCAATTTAACAAAATTAAGCATTTTTCTAATGAACAAATGTATATGAAACTTAATCTTACCTAAATTGAAAAAGAATGGAAGTAGATGGTGCGTGCTGGGGTGGCTCTGTTGGTTTGGCTCCAGTTGTGATCCCAGGGTCCTAGGATCGAGCCTGGCATCAGCCTCTCTGCTCAGAGCCTGTCTCATTCTCTCTCTCTGCCTGCCACTCTGCTTGCTTGTGCCTCTTTCTTTCTCTGTCAAATAAGTAAATGAAATATTTTTTAAAAAGTAGAATCTAACAAGTTTAAAAATATTTAGTGTTATGTATGAGTCAGTGTAGGCTTTTGAAGATATTTGCTTTATTTTCAGTTTTGATTGCTTAACCTTTTGCTCTCTTGCCTGCCTCTACTACCTTCAGTCTTCACACCATCTTAGTTCCAAGGACATCAGGAGCATATGGCTGTGTTTTAAGGGAGTAACTCCCAAGACAAACCAGAGAAATCTGAGATGACTCTATGAGGTCATGATACATGATTTTGCTTATATAGAACACTGAATGCAATCAGATCTTAGATAACTTATTTTTTTCTTTTAGCTTTTTAAAAATTTCCCCCATTTTTATTGAGATACAATACTGTGTAAGTTTAAGGTATGTAGCATGGAAACAGTTACCACATACAAAGAGGGGGAAAAGGAATAATGCAGGTAATACCTGTGCACACAACTCAGTTTGAGAAGTAAAACATTAAAAATACAGTTGATTCCTTCTGTGCTGTATTCACATAATGGAATAGGAAGCAGCCGTAATAATAAGTGAGTCATAGCACATATATCTACAAGAATGAATTTTAGAAGCATAATGTTAAAGTAAAAAAATCAAGTTACAGAAGTAATACTACACTAGGATATATGTTAGCATCCTACTGCAATATATATATGTGATATACTGTAGATAGTGTATCATTTATCATATAGTATATACATTTATAGACATTATATATTATATATTGGACTGTATATTGCTTAAAGGACACACATAAGTAGGTAAATATGAAGATATATATGTCTTGCTTATAGGAATATAATTATCACTAAAGAAAAAAGTCATTTTAAAAGTACTAGATAACTATGTAATGGAATAACATTTGATTGCTTTAGGTTTTAAAAGTGACTATCAGGATTGATAATTAAATTCCTCTGAGTATATTGAGAACTAGCTAACATTACTGCTTGCTTAACCCTTGTTAGACATTGAAATAACAATATTTTCCCATTGATCCTCCCAATCACCCAAAGAGGCAGGTATTACTCAGAAATCACAATCCCATTACGTTCCACCCTTCAGCCATGTCACATCCCCATCCCCAGTTATTCCTTCTATTTTTGCCCATGGCTCCTTCCTGTACTCTCTTTGCATTCCAACCTTACCATTTGCCTGAAGGTATCTATTTTCAAACTTGGAATCTATTTTCAAACTTCCTGTTTTCTTAAGCATATGCCAGTGCCTTGTTACCTTCTTCACCTTCATCACCTCATCATCATGAGCAAAGATAATTATTCTCTCCTTTCAGTTAACGCATGCATACCTCTATTTTCATTTTTATCATAGTGTTTTAGAATTATTTATGTCATGGTATCTTCTCTTAGACTGTCTTATTCTTGAGTGAATAGACTCTGTCTTTATCTCTGGACTTCTGGAAGTTAAGGTTATATTTAAATTTATAATATGTGTTTGTTAAATGGAGTTGAACTATTTTCCTAACCAGGCTTGTTGGCGGGCAAGAAATATTTTTTCTGCAGCAAAATAGTGAAAGAAGACTTTCTTTTGGGGACATAGCTTGCAATCTTTAATAACTCAGAGTACAGGGACTTGGCTCTCAGGATACGCCCACTCTCTGCTTAGATCTGAGGAGAGAGGGAGGGTTGGAAGGAAGGGGGAACTGGAAGGGAATCAAGAAGTGTATATGCCATAAGCTCACCTAAAATTATCCAGTCAGAAGCTGAGAGAATGCAAAGAATTGGGAAACACTGTTGAGTGACTTGTGATTAACAAGGCTACGAGAAAAGAAAAGAAATCAGAAGAAAAGTTGTTGAGATGTAGTTAGATGAACACAAATTTTTTATTTTATGACTCACATTTTCATTTGCTTCATCTATTTTTTTTTCTGTGAACTGAAGTATGTGAAAGAAACCCACAAATAAGCTAGAAAATCAGGGTAAGTTGCCTTATAAAATAGGAACAGTTGCAATTAGAATAAAACTCACCATTGAAAAACACTAAGGCTAGAAGTTAGGCAACTTTATTTAATGTTTACTACTGATTTAAAGGTCTCAAAAGATTTAAGAAATATAACCCATGGTCCTTGTTCTGAAGTTTTTAACACTTTGCTAGAAGAAGGCTTATTTACATGAAATAATTAGAAAAAAGCATGGTGGCAATTCTGTGTGTTGTAGCAATACAGAAAGAAGAAAGCCCTTGCCATGTGTCAACACTGCCCTTAGAATGTGTATGAATTGGGATCCCTGGGTGGCACAGCGGTTGAGTGTCTGCCTTCAGCTCAGGGTGTGATCCTGGAGTCCTGGGACTGAGTCCCACATCCAGCTCCCTGCATGGAGCCTACTTCTCCCTCTGCCTATGTCTCTGCCTCTCTCTCTCTCTCTGTGACTATCATAAATAAATAAAAAATTTAGAAAATATATTTTTTAAAAAAAAGAATGTGTATGAATTATTTGCTCTTCTCAATAACTGAAAAGTATAGGCTGTTTCTTGTTTATGGATGAGGACTGTTGAGTGTCCAGGAGGTTAACAAATAGTAAGTAATAAAGCAAGACCATATAAACAGTCCATCATAAGTGTCTCTTTCTTGCTTAAAAATATCATATGATATCACGTTTCCTTCCAGTACAAGTCTAAACTACTTAGCCAGGTAATCAAGGCTCTGCTGCTGGATGTTATAGTTCCATACTTCCAAGAGATTCCAGGTTCTGTTCATGGAGCTGTTAGTAACTTTCCCTGTCCTTGGACAAGTCACTGTACCTTAGTTATTTTGTTTTTACCTTTTTAAGAAGATTTTATTTATTCATGAAATACAGAGAGAAAGAGAGAGAGAGAGGCAGAGACACAGGCAGAGGGAGAAGCAGGCTCCGTGCAGGGAGCTGGATGTGGGACTCAGTCCCAGGACTCCAGGATCACACCCTGAGCTGAAGGCAGACACTCAACCGCTGCGCCACCCAGGCATCCCTGTTATTTTGTTTTTGTTGTTGTGAATTGTGGTAAAATTCACATAACCTAAAATTGTTCATTTTAAAAATGAACAATTTGGTGACATTTACTATAGTCACAATGTTGTATAACCACCACCTCTTTCTAGTTCCCAAACATTTTGATCATGTCAAAATAATATTCCATACCCATCAAGCTGTTTACTTCCCATTCCTTCATGTCCCCTGGCCCTGAGCACCACCAATTTGCTCTCTGTTTTCATGGATTTACTTATTCTGAGTATCTCATACAAGTGGAATTATACAATATGTGATCCTTTGTTCTGGCTTCTTTCATTTGGCACAATGTTTGCAAAGTTCATGCATGTTGTAGTATGTATCAGTTCTTTATACTGAATATGGATGATTACTATTTAATTGTATGTATATACCGTATTTTGATTATCCATTCATCAGTTGGTGGACATTTGGGTTTTTTCCATCTGTTGAATGTGATGGGTATTGTTGTGCACCTTAGTTTTAAAGCAACAAAATGAATGTGTGGACTAAATGTTCTCTGTTATCACTTCCAACTTCAATAATGGCTTTATGGGCCTATTTTAGGCTTGAAAACTTCTTTTTACACCACTTGATACTAAATAATCGACTAGACTTCAAAATGCACATTAATCATTCCTCCTCTCAATCTTTGCTCAGTTTCTTCTTCAATATGAAGTAATTCTTTCATTAAAAATATTTATCAAAAATCCTACTCAATATTTAAATTAAGGCCAAATTTTACCTTTAACAATCAGGCTTTCTTGATGTCCTAGCTGTAAGTAACCTTTTCTTCTGTACCCTTAGGATAAATTTTTGATTTATACTAATTTCTCCTACTGTCATTTAATATCTTTTTTAAAAAAGTTTTTTATTTATTCATGAGAGACTCAGAGACAGAGGCAGAGACACAGGCAGAGGGAGGAGTAGGCTCCTTGCAGGAGGCCCCATGTGGGACTTAATCCCGGATCTCGGGATCATACCCTGAGCTAAAGGCAGACCCTCAATCACTGAGCCACCCAGGTGTCCCTGTCATTTAGTATCTTATTCACATTCAAATACTTATATTTCTTTCTAGAATATTCTTAGAGTCTTTTTTGAAACCAGTGTTAATTAAAATTTAAGCATTTCATTTGGTTTCACATCTTTATAGATTTCTTTACCTTTTTCAAAATATGATGCTGACTTTTTGATGAGTTCCAGCACCACCCCCTAGATACTCAGGAGATTCCTTCATTAACAACAAAGTTCAGAAGTTTTGTGTACATACATCTAGGTGTTTCTATTGTTATTTCCATAAGTTATTTTTAGGGTGGGAAGAACTTAATTTTGTACCCTAATTGTAGCTCATTTTCTTCCAGTGGCACAGTGTCATCTGGGGTTTAAAAGTTAAAAATTTTTTAAATTCATATACTTTGAAACTATGCAAAAATTGTTGGTGCTGTGGTCTTTTCAGGTTTATACTTTTCATTAGATTCTAAAATGGGTACTTTGTCCTATTCATTGCATCATGGGAAAATTTTTGCCTCTTCTGAATAGCAGAAGCATTTTCCAGCACTGTTGCTAGGACTTTTTATGATATTGTAGTGGCATTTTAAACTTATTTAAAACATTTTCTATCTCAACCATCCTGCTTTTTTTATTCCTGCCTACATTACTTCAAGCTTCCTTTCATCTCTGTTGGCTTTCTTATCTCATCTGTCATCTCTTATTTTATATTTAAAATTTTGAGAACAAAGGCAAAAGTAGATCCTGTTAAAATCTACTTTTGTTTTCTATAGTAAACCTTGCTTCTTCTAACTCTTCCTCATCCCTTTGAACAGTATATTAATAATGCCTTTTTTACCTCAGTTGTTTCCAGAGACTTGATGTTGATTTTTATCTGCTTCTGGAGCTGATTTTTATTCCATAGAATGTGGATAATTTTCCTGGATTCCCTTCATTTTTCAATTGGGTGCAGCTAGATTTCTTCTCTTTGGTTGTAAGTAGGGTTATAATACATTTAACTTGCCTTGTCCATTCAGAGAAATGTGAATGGGTCTGTGGCTGAGGAAAGTCACAATATGAGTGTGTAAATATTTGTAAATTCTCTATTTGGATCTAACCCTTAGGGTAGGTAGAGTAATAGTCCCCCAAAGACATTCACATCTAATCCCTGGAACCTATGAATATGCTAGGCTACCTGGCAAAGGAGAATTAAGATTGCACATGGAATTAAGTTTGCTAATCAGCCTACCTTAAAATAGGGAAATTAGGGATCCCTGGGTGGCGCAGGGGTTTAGCGCCTGCCTTTGGCCCGGGGCGCGATCCTGGAGACCCGGGGTCGAATCCCACGTCGGCTCCCGGTGCATGGAGCCTGCTTCTCCCTCTGCCTGTGTCTCTGCCTCTCTCTCTCTCTCTCTGACTATCATAAATAAATAAAAAAATAAAAAATAAATAAAAACTTTAAAAAAAATAGGGAAATTATCTGGGATTCTCTTAGACAGGCCCATTGCAGGCTTTGAAGATAGAGGAAGAGGACCATGAATTCAGAAATGGAGGTGACTTCTAGAAGCTAGGCAAGTCAAGGAAATAGAATCTCCTCTGGTGCCTGCACAAGAAATGTAGCTTTGACAACACCACAGTTTTAGCCTAAGGAGATCTGTGTTAGACTTTTAACTTATAAAACTATGAGATGATAAATTTGGGCTCTAATCTGAGAGGATTGGTTGCCTTATAAAAAGAAGGAATCTCTCTGTACAATGAAGAGGTCATGTGAGCACACAGTGAGAAGGTGACTACCTACAAGACAAAAAAGAGTCCTCGGAATAAAATCTACCTTGCTGGTCCTTGATCTTAGACTTTCCAGCCTCCAAAACTGTGAGAAATAAATTTCTGTTGTTTAAGCCAGCTAGTCTGTAGCATTTGTTATGGTGGCTTGAGGCTACTAAGACAAGAAAATGTGGGATTTAGAGGACTGTGTTCTCCAGGTGTAACCTCTACTGGGTAGGGATATGACTGGCTTGTATATAGGCAGGAAAAAAGATTATTTCAAGAAATTTCTTTCTGGAGATCCAAGAGGCCTCAGCATGATAGATTCTTTAGGGTGCTGTCTTTGAATGACATATTTTTTTCCCAGGGAAGAATTCTTCCCAAAGATTAGACATTGTTTAGAATTTTCTACCTGTGTCACCTATCAACATAACTAATTTTCTATAAGATTAACAACTTTAAGGGTGCTTCTGAAGATATTTGAAATTCTTCCATGTTTTAGGTGACTCACTTCAGCCACCATGGAAAATACTAGGAAAGTAAGTGTTTGTCATAAGACTTCTTCTTGCCAATGCTTTTATAATGTAACAAGATCGATGTGTTCAGGATTGGAGTGAGGTAGACTTTGGCTTGGAAGCCAGGGCTTCATTGCTTGCCTGTTTTGCAAAATTGATGAAGTTATTTAACTTTTCTGGGCTTTAGATTTATCATCTCTATAATGGGAATAAGTGTTAGCAGGGGGCTAAAAGAGATAATGCATTTTAAATAATTTAGCACAGTTCCAGGTACATATTTAGGGCTCAGTAAATGGCAGCCATATTATCTTATCTAAAAGAAGCAGTTGGTATATGTTTCAGTATCTCCTGCCTCCAAATATGTCCCTTTCAGGTACAAGCTCTCTTTTTCCTCATCGTGGGTATATAAACAGTCTCTTTCCTACAAATGCATAATTAGGCCATCTTTTTAAAAAGATTTTATTTATTTATTCATGAGAGATACACAGAGAAAGGCACACAGGCAGAAGAAGCAGGCTCCCTACAGGGAACCCAATGTGGGACTCCATCCCAGGATGCCAGGATCATGACCTGAGCCAAAGCAGATGCTTAACTGCTGAGCCACTCAGGTGCCGCAGCCATTTTTGTTAGTTTTCTCTCACACATGTTCTCTCTTTCTTTTAGACAAACCTTAATTTTGCCAGTTTTAGGGGAATATAAAACCAAAGAAACCTGTGAGATAATAAAAAGCTGTTTCTACCCTCAGTCCTGACAGAGGGCTCCTAAAACCCTTTTAAATTCCTGAGAGATAAGAACACTGGGAGCACCTCTGGGCAGGCTCCTGGATGGAATGGGTCACCAGAAAGACCAAGCCATGGTTAGAAGCTTAGAGTTTGTAACCTCACCCTTCATTCTCCAGAGAGAAAAGAGGGGCTGGGAATGGAATTAATGATTGATCATGCCTACATGAGGAAGCTTCCATAAAAATCCAACAGGGGATTCAGAGAGCTTCTGGGCCGGGAACAACATCCCAGCAGAATGACATACTCCAACTCCACCTAGAAGGAAGCTCTTGTGTTTGGGACTCTTCCAGACTGCCCTATGTATTAGTTCAGCTGATTGCCCATCTGTATCCTTTATCATGTCCTTTAATAAACTGACAAACCTACATAAGTGTTTCTTAGAGTTCTGTGAGCTATGTTAGAAAATAATTGAATCCAAGCTGGGGATCATGGGAACTTGTGATTTGCATCCAAATTGGACAGAAGTTGTGGGTAACCTGGGGGCCTATGAGTTGCGATTGGCAGTCTTGTGGGACTGAGCTCTTAACCTGTGGGATCTGGTGCTATGTGTAGGTAAATAGTTGAATTAAACTGTAGGACACATAGCTGGTGTCACAGCAAATTGCTTGGTGGGGAAACACCCTATGCATTCGGTATCAGAAGGTTGTTATGTGTGGTAGTTCTGTGAGAGCAAAGGGGATACAGGGGAGGAGCGACTGGGTTTTCCCTGTATAAAAGCAAAGCAGAAACAACAGGAACACATCAATGTTTCCTCTTGGACTGGAGCAGACTTGGGTTGCTACTGTTCAAGTTTCCTTGATTTTCATTTGGTTTTATTTTACACAAAAAGGCACTTTTTGAGTTGGACTTTTCTTAGCTCTCTGTCTGCAATTTCTTAATTAAAAAAGCCTCCATCTTGATCTCATTTGTGAATTTATTAATTATCCATTTTGTTAATGTGATTAAAACTAACAGTAATTTGACATTGTCTGTGGCAATTGATTTTGAAGGGTGTATATAAATTTTATGTTTAATTTTCTATTACATTATTTGTCATAACCAGAAATTGAAATATTCCTTATGTCCACGAACACATATTTCCAAATACTCAAAACCTTTTAAGTTTCAGGTTACTTTTTACTTATTGTTAGGAAAACATTTCTAAAGTTTAATTCATCCTCACCTGTCTTCTTAAACAGAGTCATTTTATTGAATTTAATACTTTCCTCATGGCTGTAATTCTTTGTTATAATAAAAATATTTTGATGATGTAAGGCCTTCATGGTTACTTTAGTAGGCAATGTTCTTTATTTATTCCCCACCCCACCACCCCCTCACCCTGACCCAAATTCATTTTCTTCTTCTATTGTTACTCTCATTTTTTATTCTTTTGAGGTCAGTGATATGCAAAGCAAGGCTTAGTGAGGATTTTTAGGAAAGAAGTTTCCTCCCTCTTAAGAGAAAGTCTCTTTTTTTGGAATGTCACTTGGTAGCTGGTAAACATGGAACCTTGATGAAATATGGCTGAGTATGCCAGATCCTGGGGAACATCAAGGAAATAGAATCTGAGCTAAAACCTGGCCTACGTGTAGAGTTTACAAATTTCCTTGATTGTTAATGACTCTGATTTGAATTAGGCTTTCTCCCACTTCACATCAAAAGATTTCTAACATATATTACAGGATATGGAATTTATGTCATCTATTCTAGCTATTTGAAAAGTTCACATTTCCTTGTTCATAAGAAAAAAACCCTGAATGTTCTTAAGGGCTGTGTTGCCATCATATATAGGATATTTCTCCCTTTATTTAATTTTGTAGACCCAGACCTTTTCTAAAATTTCAGATGTCAGCTCTTCATACCAATATTCACCAAAGTCAAGCATTGGATCATCTTATGAATCAATACTGTTATCTAGATAATTATATAAAAAATAAAATTTTCTAGTTATCTTTGATTACTGCCTATGTTAATAATAATTCCCAAGGAAGGACTAAAATAGGAGTATCTATTCATCTAAAATCATGATATGTCTAAAATTATCCCCTAAACTTCAGCTTTTGTGAAGCTAATTTATGTGAAAACAAGGTAAATAAAGAAATATATTTAGATACACTTTGGATATAAGTGAGCACAAGAAAAAGTTCTATAAGGGAGCAAATAGGACAATGCTTCTATAGGCTATTTCATCCTGACTTAGTACAACTTCAATTTTGAATATTTCAAGACACCCTATAAAATGTTAATTTCACCCAAAATTAACTTTAAATTTCATTTCAGAAGAACGGTAAAAGACCACTGAAAAAAGTAATTGATGCATAAGGCTCTCTGAAATAGTCATTGGAAAAAAATGTGTTGCTCTTTCTAATAGGGAGCTCTTTTCCCAACTGTAAGTCCACTGATGTTCAAAATTTTATTTTAAGCACTTAAACTTATGAATTTGATCTTTTGTTCCTTGAGAGGATTAATGTACTATGGTGTGAAAAAAAAAAGTTTCAGATGTTTTACTGATATCAGTTGATATATTGGAAAGAAAGAAAATGAAGCATTGTTCCTCACTGAGAAGGAAGGAGTTAAAGAGTGAGGGTTCTGGAAATCAAAGATAAATCCTATCTACTCTCTTATTTTTGAACAACAATGGTTATAAGCTTCTGGCAGCTACTATGTACAAATTTGAAAGGCTGTGAAATTTTGCCCAAGATTGGAAAGATTGCCAATGGAGTGAGAAATTGGAAAAGCCAGTTGGGGTTTCCTTCACAAAAGTAAAAAAAAAAAGAAAAAAAAAAGAAATAGTATTTGTGACTTTAGGATAGCCTCCGATGTCTCACTTTGCCATTTACTTGCTTGTGAATTTAAAAAGTTTTGGTAAAATCACTCCCTACTAGCATATTAATCATTTGGATTAAAAATGAAGATCTGAAGGATAGACTGAGACTCCACGAAGAGCCGATCCAACTCACTCCTGGTTCAAGGGAGAAAGGTCTCAGTTTTCCAGGATCTGAATATGATTACTGCAGCTTAAGAACGTGGCTTACAAAATGATTGCTTCCATAACTTTGCTATTATTCACAACCTTCTTAAGAACATGCTTGCTGACATATCTTGGCATGTGTGCCCACTTCTTTAAATATCTACCTGATAATCTATTACATCAAAAAAAAGAAAAATTTAATGTTTTGTTTGATACACGATCAAATTACCCTCCAGGAAGGGTATACCAGTTTTCTCACTCACCAGTAATGTCCTGGCAACATTTTTGTAGGCACTCTGAAGGGTTTCATTTTCTAGAGCATGAATTTTATGAACATCTACTGGTAGATCACTAGTCATTCTGAAAACATGACAAGCCTTAACAACCAATTGACATGAATTTAAATTATCCCGGTTTTTATTGTAAGTTCCTGTTAAATTATAAAAAAGTCTCACTGGCACTCTCAACAGAAACTTGAGCCAATGTAGGATCTCCCCTTGGATATAGTTATGCCTGAGATAATAGAGTACTGGCCTTGCTTCATTGAGCATATCACATTGGAACTGAATGTGCATAGCTCAGCAACATGAAGCGTTAGGTATCATTATTAACAATTTTGTCAGTTTTATTGCCTAAACATTTTTTGGATCTCATCCCTCCTGTAGCATGCATTTAGGTTATCACCTCCTCTAACCTGCACCACTAGGGTAGGTCTTGGACCTCATTCTGAATGTACTTTTGCCCTTTTGAATCTGCTTTCAATCCTGAAGCTAGGGTGATATTTTAAAAATGTAAATCTGATTGTCTTAACCATCTCCTTAACTGAAACCTTTAACGAAACCCCATTAGTCTTCAATGAAAACAATCTTAATATTGCCTTCATGTTTTTAAGATTTTATTTATTTACTCATGAGAGACACAGAGGGGCAGAGACATTGGCAGAGGGAGAAGCAGCCTTCCTGCAGAGATCCTGATGTAGGACTCCGTCTTAGGACTGCAGGATCATGCCCTGAGCCAAGCGGAAGGCAGACACTTAACCACTGAGCCATCCAGGCATCCCTTAATAGTGCCTTTAAAACTTCAAGTGATCTGATGCCTGAGTACCTCTGTAGCATGATCTTGTTCTTTGTTCATCCTTGCTTTTTGGACTTCAGTTGCACGGAAATTTCGATTTCCTAAATCTGCTGTATTTACTTCTTTGTTAGGATATTTTCACATGCAATTTCCTTTTCCTGATATACCATTCCTTTCTTCCCAGTTTGTCTCATTGTCTATTCCTTATATCCTCTAGCTATCATCTCCAATATCATTTAAGAGTTTCCTTGATCCACAGACTATATCAAATACTCCTTGTGTTCTTTCAAAACACCTGCCATTTTTCCTATAGCACCTACTATAGTTATTTTGGATTTACATATTTTCGTTACTATTTGACTACTCTCCATCTCTACTGTGGGACTGTAAGCTCTGTGAGATGAGAAAATGGGTCTGTTATTAGAGTCCCAGAAATGCCTGTAACACACTAGATGCTCAGTAAATATATGTGAATTAATTGAATGAAAGACTTCAAAAGATCTACTTCCAAAGGAAATGACAGCCAGAATGATATTATGTAATAGAAAAATTTGAAACCAACCTGTAGATTTGTTCTTCCTAACCAGGAGTGATTTTGCTCCCCAGGAGACATCTGACAAAGTTTGGAGATATTATTGGTTGTCATAGCTGGGAGGTACTAGTGGTATCTAATGGATACCGGACAGTATGCTTCTTGAACATCCTTTAATATACTGGAAAAGCCAAGGCTGAGAAACCATGTTGCAGAGTGAACTCTGTCTTTCAAAGAACAGAACAGTTATAGAAAACTTTAGTAGGTTGACCTTGGTTATTAAAGTCTTTAGTTTTGCTAACTCAATCCGTATGGTGCTCAGCATTGAAACATTTATAGAAACACACAGGGGTAAAATTCAAATTATTTAACAGTCAGTATAGCAAGGAGAATGACTAATGAGAATGGATGCTGGTTGTTCAGATAAACAAAGTAAAATAAGATGTCAGTACTAGCTGAATATCAGCCCTGGTTATAAACCACATGCCATATTGTAGTTTTTTGGAATGTTAAAAAGCTTAAGGCATTTACTTTCAAATTAAAAATAAACAAACTACTTTGTTTATACCAACATATATGAGAGTATAGATTACATGCTAACAATCATTTTATCACGTTTTCTGTCGTGCTCACTCAATCACCTATCTCACGGTGATTCAGTAAATGGTTCAAGTTTATCCCCTCTTCAAGTTATGTTTCCATTGTTTAAGAAGAGATTCTATACATATTTCTGCAGATGATTGATGCTCTTAGCCCTAATAGTGAATTTTATCAGATCAGGAGATTGATCTTTCTTAAGAGACAGAATATCTTGCAACTCAGGAATGTAATTATGATAGGTAGATAGATGTAGGCAGCTAAAGAAAAGGAATATGGAAAGAAAAAATTCGATAATACAGAAGTCCTTTTGATTATAGAAAACAGGAGGAGATGATATATTTTAAATCAACTAGTGCAGGAGAGGGAGATAAAGGAAGAATGTAAAGATACCAATAGGAATAGCACTGAACTTGAGTCCAGAATAAGGATTGTCTCAAAATGCAGACAGGTAAAAGGGTATGGGACATAGAGAAAAGTGTAAGAATGGCATGAAAGTGGGAGGCTGGGTGCCAGTGGCAAAGAAAGTCGTTCACTACATACGAGAAAAAAGAGGTGGAAGAGAAGAGGGGAGAGCATGCTTAAGTCTTGTCTCTGTTTGTTTGGGATTTGTTAGTTGACTCCTATCAACTGGCTTTACCTTTGCTGCCACAGGATCGGATTTAATTAAGAGATTGGAGTTGGTTCATTTAACTGAGCTCCCTTCTCTGAGAGCTCAATCCTGATTATCTCAGGGGCTAATACCCAACACTCACATGGAAACAGTACTGGGGAATGGGAACAATTTAAGGTTACACCTAAAAAATCACATCAGCCTTACTGTTTACTTTTTATTCCTTATTATGATAATACAGAAACCTATTATAAAAACAAATAGCCTTCGCCTGCCTAGCCTTCTCATCCCTGAGTTCATCACATCAGACATAAGTAATTTCAACTATTCAGCTCTTTATTCTTGTATTTAAGTCCATATTTCTATTTTTATGTCTATATTCCTATTCCTTAACTTTTCTACTTCAAACATTACCTATACTTCTTACTTTGGAAGATAAAAGTTTTGTCTCTTTTCTTACTCCCTACCTCTCAATTTCATTACCCCACATTTTTCAGTTAAATACATATTCAGTGTATATAGTTTGTTATTAATACATAAATATTATTTATGGATGAACCAAATATTATTATGTAGTATATTATTACAATTATATTTTGTTTTTTATATAATTTATTTTAAAATTTTTATTTGAGTATAGATGACACACAATGTTATGTGTTTCAAGTGTACAACATAGTGATTCAGCTACTCTATACATTATGCTGTGCTTACCACAAGTGTAGCTGTCATCTGTCACCATACAATGCTGTTATGATACCTTTGACTATATTCCCTATGCTGTGCCTTTTATTCCTGTGACTTATTCATTCTATAACTGGAAGTCTGTAACTTTTACTACCTTTTCTTTTTTTTTTTTTTTTTTTTACTACCTTTTCTTTTTAAAGATTTTATTTATTTATTCATGAAAGACACACAGAGAGAAAGGCAGAGACGTAGGCAGAGGGAGAAGCAGGCTCTAGGCAGGGAGCCCGATGTGGGCTTGATCCTGAGACCGCGGATCACGCCCTGAGCCAGGGGCAGGTGCTCAACCGCTGAACCACCCAGGCGTCCCACTTCCACTCCCTTTAAACCATCTTTTCCATACCCTCACACCCTGCCCCTTGACAGCCATCATTTTGTTCTCTGTATTTATAAGTCTGATTCTGTTTTTTGTTTCTTTATTCATTTATGGTTTTTTGTAGAATCTCCACTTAGGAGTGAAATCATATGGTATTTGTCTTTCTCAGCAGATTTATTTTATTTAGCATAATACTGTCTAGGTTCATCCATATTGACCCAAATGGCACAATTTCATCCTTTTTTATTACTGTGAAATATTCCTATCTGTATGTGTATGTGTGAATTTTGTGTGTGTGTGTGTGTGTGTATCACATCTTCCTTATCCATTTGTGCATCAATGAAAACTTGAGGTTTTTTTTGATCATTTAATAGTGATGTCATTTTATTACTTATTTAGTTTACTGTGACTCTTTAGCTAAATAATGGCTGTGTGAAAATATATAATAAGTATATGTATATACAGTATATATGTGTAAATATGTATCAGTGTATATATAGGTAGATATATTTTATATATGTAATTTTCTGTATTGTCAACCTGTCATATAGTATTAATAGATTCCATTTTTCCCTTGGAGACGCCTGTTTTGTACCACTTAACCTTTGCTCCAATCTGGATTTATTTCTCCTTAGGCCCTGCTCCTCCTGGGAGCTTTCATTTTTACATACCTGGCACCCTTCCATTTCATTGGTTCCACTATTACATCCCATTCCTTGTTTACTCTTCTGAGTATAAGAGATGTGTAGGAAGTAGGTTTTTGGGAATTTGCTTATCTGAAAAGGACTTTATTATATCATAAAACAAATAGACACAAACATCATACATTTGTATGATACAAATGTAATGATTTTACATAGAATTTTAGATTGAGTGAAATATTTACTTAGAATTTTGAAGTCATTACTCCGTTATTCTCAAGGATCTCAAATTACTTTTGAGATGTCTGCCATCTCTTATGATTCTTGAGGAGTCTTATGATCTTAAGAATCATATTCCTTTTAGGACCTGTTGTTTATCCTAGGAGCTCTCAAATTGCACAATAATGAAAACCTAAAAAAATAACTTAGCTGGAGCCACCTGGGTGGCTCAGTTGGTTGTGTTTGATGCTTGATGTTGGCTCAGGTCATGATCTCAGGGTTGCTACATCGAGCCCTGCTTGGGGCTCCATGCTCAGCAAGGAGTCTGCTTGTTCCTCTCCCTCCCCCTCTTCCTCTTCCTCACTCTCTTTCCCTAAAATAAATAGATAGATGATAGATAGGTAGATAGATAGATAGATAGATAGATAGATAGATAATAGATACATCTTTTAAAAATAATAATTTTGTTGGACACTCACTGTGTCTTTGACTTTGGGGACATCTAACTGTTAACTGTGGAGAAATTTAATAATGTTTTTTTCTCGATATTTTTCTGTTCTTACTTTCTGTAAACATCTATTTGAAGTTAGATCCTGGATAGATGTTCTAGTTTTATTATTTTCCATCATTCAGTTTTATTTCTACTTTTGGTGATATCTTTCAATGCTGTCATTAATGTTTCTCACTTTTCTACTATGATTTCCTTTTTAATTATTTCCTGTTATTCCACTGAAGCTATTATTTATAGGACTTATGTGATATAGACATATTATAACAATTAGAGCTTTTCTTTTTATTTCAGCTTTGTCTGTTTTCTATAAGCTCCTTGCTATGTTGTTTGTTTTAATCTCTGTCTTTCATGGTAGAAGATTTCCTAGATGTCCAGTGATTATTGACTATGGACTCACATAGTGGCTCTGGCTGGCTCAGGACTGAGGCCACTCACTCGCAAGCCTACTGGAAGTTGTAGATATGGGTGGACTTGTCAGCGGCATGTTTACATGTGTGACTCCTTCACATGACAAAGTGCTAAAGACAGTAAACCCACAACTCACCACCTTCTGTGGTGGAGCTCCTAGGTACAGTCACTGGTTTGCCAGGGACTTTAGGGGGCCTGAAGTTCTCACTACTCCTTACAAAAGCTTTTAAATGATCTTATTTTCAGTCTTTTTCCAAATCACTCATGCCATTTGGCTTGATATTCCTCACATGGCTTCTTGCTGGCTCATCAGCCCATATCCTCCACAAGGTTGTTTCTGCTTTCAACTACCTACCGAGTTACCCACTTTTAAATTCTTTCCAATTTGTTGGTTCCTCTCATCCGCTGTCACTTGGTATTTTGTTGTCCTTGTCTTGTCCAATTAAATTTTTTGTCTATTTGTTTGTTCTCAGTATGTCATTGAGAAGGTTTTTTTTCTTTTTACAAACAGATAAACATCAATGCTCAATCTTCTATGTTTAGCCAAAACTCAATCTTAATTCTGTTGATTTCAAAATAAATGACAGGTACATCTATAATAGGCTAAAGCAAAGTGAAATTGAGCCTCATTCAAGTTACACATATTCAGTTATAATTGTTTCAGGAAAATTAATAACACCAAACAAAATGATAGAGAATGAATTTAAAGAGGTGATTCTGCGCACCCAATAAACACATGCTTGATGACATACCTCAGAAATCTTACTCAACTGGAGAAATAAGCATGTTTCCCATTGCTGGAGAAAATATGCCCATTTTGGACTTACCGAATTAATATTCTCTATTTTCCCGTGCTATTTCTTGAGAATTAGTCTAGCCAAAGCCTTTACCTTTAAACCTAATTTCCATGTATGATAAAGTTCTGTTGCTTAGGAAGGTTTAGGGGGTCTTAATATTCACTTGGGGGAATTGCTTAATAAGACAGTTAGTAAATATAATTCTTTCATAAACCTAGGCTTTTGTTCGAGATTAAGAAAGAAAGCAAAAACATCTCTGATTTTTTTAAAAGTCTATATAAGTAGAAGCTAAATAGCTTGCTAAGCAAAGAGAAAGATAAATACCACTTTTAAGGTTTTTTTGTATTACCTATTTGTCATCTTTGTTTTTTCTCTCTCTTTTTATATGGCCTTCTTTTAGATTGGCATAGGATCCAGTGTAAACTGTAATCTGGTTTACTGCTTTCTAAACTGGGATTTGTTCTCATCAAATACCAGCATGCTGATTAGGAAGTACCATAAGAGGAATCTGATGAAGCCTCTGTGCTGATCTAAGAATTTCTTCTGGAGCATTTGTCACTGGGTTGACAGCTGGCACAATTTTTCATGGAAGCCCATTTAACAGCTAAAGAATTAAACTACCTTGAAGTGATTCTTTATTCCAAGCTGATCCATTAAAATTAAAAATTTTACTTTTTAAAAATTCTTTCCTATGTGTAATAAAAACACTTAAGACTATGACATTTTCCTCTGAGTAAAGCTTTTGCTATGCACCATCATAATATAAGCAATAAAGAACTCACTTTTAACCATTATACATCCTGCCTTCCACAGACTTTATGTAACCTTGAAATGATATGTTTTTGCAATTTCTGAAAGTCAGGAAGATTTATTTTTAATAAAAATATAATAGGCACCCATATTCCTTTTTGTACTGATAACTACTTTTGAAAAAAAGTTTTATTTAAATTCAATTTAGCTAAAAAAAAGTGTATCATTATTTTCAGGGGTAAAATGTAGTGATTCATCAGTTAGGTATAATATCCAGCAGTCATTCCATCAAACGCCCTCCTTAATGCCTATCACCCAATTACCACACCCCTCACACCCCCCACCCCTCCAGCGACCCTCAATGTGTTTACTAGAGTTAAAAGTCTCTTATAGTTTGCCTCCCTCTCTGTTTTTATCTTATTCTTCCTTCTCTTCCCCTATGTTCATCTGTTTTGTTTCTTAAATTCCACATATTAGTGAAATTATCTGGTACTTATCTTTCCCTGACTGACTTTTTTCTTTTAGCATAATGCTCTCTAGTTCCATCTACATCCTTGTAAATGGCAAGATTTCATTCTTTTTGATGGGTGAGTAATATTCCCTTCTAGATATATACCACATCTTCTTTATTCATTCATCTGTCAATGAACTTCTGAGCTCTTTCCATATTTTGGCTATTGTGGACAATGCTGCTATAAATATTGGGGTGCAGGTGCCCCTTTAGATAAATACCTAAAAATGTAATTGGTGGGTCATAGGATAGTTCTATTTTTAACTTGTTATCTTTTTATTTTAAAAAAAAATTTAAGAAGATTTTATGTATTAATTTTGAGAGAGAGAGAGAGAGAGATAGTAAAAGAAAGAGAGAGAGTACAAGCAGGGGGGAGAGGAAGAAGCAGGTTCTCTGCTGAGCAGGAGCCTAATGTAGGGCTCCATCCCAGGACCCTGGGATCATGACCTGAGCTGAATGTGGAAGCTGACTGAGCTACCTAGGTGCCCCTATTTTTAACTTTTTAAGGAACCTCCATATTGTTTCCCAGAGTGCCTGCACCAGTTTGCATTCCCACCAACAGTGTAAGAGGGTTCTCTAAAAGAGATGCAGTGGACTGTACACGCTCTTTACTCCCTCCATTAATTTCTCATTTTGACAATACAATCTGGAATTTTGTTACAATTTATTATTTGTGAGGTATATTATATATCTTTTTACTAAAAAATCATTTCTAATATTTATACTTTCTTTTGTATCTTTATATACAAGAACTATATTTACTTGTAAATTTAAAGTTAATATAAGCATGGTAGTTCTTTTATACTATACTTTCTACACTCATTAATTCTTTCATTTGATCTGTTTCTCAGTTTATAGGTGAATATCTTCAAGTAACAGAAAGTCTGACAACTAAATTTTCAAGGTATTTAAATATTCATGAATGCATATATATTGCTTTCTATGTGAATGTCAGCTTTTCGGTATAAAAAATTCCAAAGGTGCAATTGTCTCCCAATCAAACATCTCTTGTTATTTCTCCATTTGTTTTCTGTTAACTTCTTCCATTATAAGTGAATTTTTAGATTCGTGTGTATAGGAGTTTTTGTCTTAAGATACTTAAGATTTTTATTTTAAGATTTCATCGTAAATGTTGGCCAGTTTTTAAGGTTAAACTCAATGAAATTTGCATCTTTAATTTTTGGTGTTTAGTTTTTTAAAATTGATGTATAGCTGATACACAATGTTAGAAATTGACATTTTATAGGTCATAATCTATTAAATAGTGGCAATTTTGCATAGTTCTCCTTGTATATGTCACATAATTTTTATCTGTATATTAAAATCTTCCTCTATCCCTAAGGAGTTCTAAGAAGTTTCCTTTTATTGTATCTTTTTATATTGGTACTTTTAGCCAGTAACTAAAATATAGTAACTAAATTGCTCTTCTTTTTGATTGCTGTCTTTTTGGCTTTTGCCCATTTCTTTTACCTTTAAAGAAAAAATATTTTTAAAAGCATATTCAAATTTCTTTTTCTAAAAAAAGATTTTATTTATATATTTATTCATGAGAGACACAGAGAGAGAGAGGCAGAGAGATAGAGTGAGAAGCAGGCTCCTGATGTGGGACTTGATCTCTGGACCAGGATCATGCCACTGAGGCCTCCCAGCATATTCAAATTTCTTTCCTTTTTTTTGGTTGTTGTTGTTAACTCTTACACAACCATTTTCATCACAGTTTGTAGTCTCCTGATCACTTGGTTTATAGAGTATATGTTTGTTTTCTTATCTGGAGTGCAGAAGGTAGATGTTGTCTAAAATTTACTCACATTTGCTATGGTAATTTACTTTTCAAAATATTTTCTTATTTTATTTCTTGTATATAGTGCAGTTGCAAAAATTTTAAACTTAGATTATTGAGTTCTTTCCCCCATTTACTCTTTTATAACATGGGTCAGGTTTGTCCTGGTCGACTCTTACCCAGCATATGAGGCCATTTTTTCTGTTAACCATTGGGTGGAAAAGATTTAGAATCTTCCTTCTTAGGCTAGATGCATGGATATGGATAATTCAGGTTTAAACCTCTAGGTTTCTAGCAGACTGAATTTTAAGAGCAGAAAGCTAAGCAATGTCAAGTTCTAGCAAAGAAGCTGTCTCTTTGCAACTTTGTTTTAGTGCCTGGTAAAAATTATATGCCAGGGGTAAAAACATATCCGGTTTCTTGTTTGAGCTAGATTTTGCTCTAGTATTTGATAGCCAACTGCAGTTTCTTTCTTGTTGTCCCTGGCAGCTAAGTAGAAATATGTTTTGCCTCATTAAAGGAATGATCCTTCATTTAATTCATCACAATGAGTTTCAGCCCAGTGTTTCAGGCCAATATGCTAGGAAGAAATTGGGTCAAGAAATATTTCTGCTGCTTGCTGACTTCTATTTGAGTGTTCGTGCACCCGGACTTCCAGTTTTGGCAGACCTGCCACAAATACTGCTGATCTAAGGAAAGTACTCTGGTTGACTGGTCTTATCTCTCCCAATGCCTGTCTTTGGGGTCAGACTCAGTCAGAGATATTGCTTAGGGTAAAGAAGGTTTCCTTTAATTTTTTTCTGAAATGATGCCCTGCTTTCTTCGAAAAGCAATAGAGTGTGATATGGTGAGTGGTTATTTCCTTTGTTCTGTCTCATGTGTACTACATATGACGGAATTCCCTAAAATGTGTGTGGTGAGTTTGGTCTCTAGTTCCAAGTCACAGGACTTCCTACCCCCTACTCCACTTTTTTGTCTTTGTGGGGTTGAGAGGAGAGTTAGCAGGGTAGTAGAAGGGAACATATACCAATTCCTCTACCACATTGTTCCTGAAGCTATCTCTTTGATACTTTTGAATTGGGGATGCTATGTCTCTGAAGGGTGAATGATAGCAGTCCTAAGGATTTGTTTTTGGGAACTGTTTCCAGAAAATGGAAATTACAGTGAGGTGACAGATGTGACCACGTCAACCTTGACATATAGAGATAGATTTCTGGACACTGAGATTTTATTATGAAATAATAATTAAGTCACTGTTGTGTGCATTTTTTTTTGCAATCCATGAAATGACCATGAAATATGTCAGATTTTCCCAGGAAGTCACCATGAAATCAGCACAAAATTTCCATCAAAAATGGACCACTGTTGAGATTAGAGATAGGATTGCTGGAGGCATTAAATCTGTGCTTTTCTAATTAAATGTTTCTTGTCAAAGAAAAAGCTTTATTACTTTTTTAGAACTAATTTTATAACTTTATGGTCTGGGATATGAAGTTTGCTTGAGATGAGATGGCATATACTGTCCTGTGGAGTCTTGTTGCACTTTTAGTTAGGATCTTGTGAATATAAGTAAAGGGACCTTTAATAAATCTTAATTTAAAGGACAGAATTTGCTTTATATATTTATAATCCAATATGACTTGTCTCTTTTTACTTCCCCCACACAATCTGTTTTATCCAATATGGGCTTCCTTTAGCATTCCCACACTTGAAACCTACTACTCCTGTGGTTAGGTGTCTGCACTCCCTATCATGTGCCAAGACAAAGAAAGGTGTAGAATCACTGGTCTAGCCAATCATGCCAAGCAATACACATGTCCACCTATTCAATCATCTTTAAAATTCAGCTAGAATCACAAATCCCAAGCTACTTTAGTCTTAAGTGTTAGAGACTATCCAGAAGCTATTTACATTTAAGTTTTAAAACCTATTTATAGGGCAGCCCTGGTGGCTCAGCGGTTTAGCGCCACCTTCAGCCCATCTTGGAGATCTTGGAGACCGGAGATGGAGTCCGATGACTAGGGCTCCCTGCGCGGAGTTTGCTTCTCCCTCTACCTGTGTCTCTGCCTCTCTCTCTCTCTACGTCTCTCATGAATAAATAAAATCTTAAAAAAAAAAAACAAAATACCAACCTATTTATATTCAAAGATTTTTAGAAAAATATTCATTTGAAATGGGTGATAGTAACATGTACATATTATTTAAAGTATCCAGTAATTTAAATTTGATAATTTAAAAGATTATCATCAATACAAATAAAATATACATATTCAATATTTAGGTTAAACACTTTACAGGGGAAATATTCACCTTGTATTGTGAGATTAGAATAAAATTACTTAAAAAATTAACATAGAGGATTTTTGTAAATCCATTTTTGTACATTCTTACATATTAATTGATAAAATCTGAAAGAATATATTCTAACATGTTAACAGTCTTTTCCTTTGGGAGGTGAAATTATGGATGATCTTAATGCCTTTCTTCTTTTTGTTTATCTGTATTCCCCATTTTTTTTCTATGTAAACATGTATACCTGTGTTCCAAGTGTAAACGGGAGAGGAAATTATATATAATACATATATTTTAAAGCATTTCTAATTTAACTCTACTACTGCTAGCAATTTCATATCATTTGGCTTGGCTCACTGAGCTTCTCAAATGATACCAGGCTGTTTATATTAGAGAGTACTACAAATTGGATAACCAAAAACCTCCTAGAGAGAGCTCATAAAATGACATGGTTGGATGGAAACCTGAACAGATGGGCTAACTCTACCATGTGCTATATTAACCCTGCTGTTCTCAGACTCCTGGCCAATAACACATAGAAAAAGTACAATTCTAAAAATAAGTTGGTGAAATGGAAGATGGTTAAGTAATTTAATCTATGAGTTGGGACCTAGTGGACAGGCACTTGTTGAAATGTTACACTCTTATTAAGACCATTTTTTTTATGGCTATGAAAATACTTGTGCTTCAGAGGAGTTCTGGAAAGATGAACTCTAATGGGGGATGAGGGAACAGTAACCCAGCATGTTTCCAGGCAGTTTGACTGGAGTCAGTATATTACACTGAAACAGAGTAAGTGGTGCCTCATTATGTATATGATGATGATAAGCAAAGGGAGCATGGAGTTGTAATTGGCTAAATAAAAAGAATAGGATGGTTTCCTGATCTTCTGCATGATCCAATCACTGGTGGGCAACCAGTGGCAAAAATACACATAGTACTGTAGAAAAAAGCGTTTCCATTACTCCTGCTCTCAGATCATCTACCTGAATTATATGCAGGGAAAAAAAAAGAGTTTAAAGAACTGCATTGTCAGGATTTAAAAGAAAATAAAGTAAGAATAGAAATCTACAACTTTTGGAAAAACTCCTAAATAGCCAGTTGGTGGCCTATTCAATGTCAACAGAGACCTACAGGATCAGATAGTGCTATAGTAACAATAGAAGAGGGGCAGGTGATTTCATTTTGAGCAGGGAACAAGTATGAAGACTGTGTTGTCAGAAAGTCTGGTTTCTTGTCACACAAATCTGTCATTAGGAAGATTTATAACCTTGAAAAATATTGCTTATGTTCTATGAGATAGTGTCCTTTCATTAAGAAAAAGGAGCTAAATAGATGAATTCGAAGTCCTTCACAATGTTATGATTCTGTAAAAAACATATATGTTAGAATTAGTTACTTCAAATTGAAGGTGTCTAGAAGGAGCTCATAACACAGAAGATGAAGTTGTGATGATGTGATATCCACAAGCCCATTTCTTAAAGATATTTTGCAAATTTAATGTTTAGCCCGATAAAGTGATTGGGAGGTTAGATTAGAGAACCTCTTCTCTGAAGTATAATTAAAGAATGACCCTCTTTTAGTTACAGTTTGTATTTAGTCATGGTTGAAGACCTGTGTGGGCTTCAAGTCCCCAACTCTGATTAATGATTCAGCTTGTCCAACTCACTTCTGCTTTTCTCTGCCAGAAACCAGACTACCTCCAGATGACTAATTTGGCATTGCTGTTGGTGAAAAACCAGTTAGGGTATCTGGAATGTATTGAAAGACTACATTCTTTATTTAATCTGAAATCAAAAGCATAAGCACAGTCACATTAGGACAAAACAATACCAGAAACTAACTTGTGTTTTCTTGGAAGAGTTGAGTTGAAAACCAGTGGTTTCCAGCGTGTTTTTTTGGAATTATTTTTAGATGAGCTTCCAAATATGCAGTCTATGATCCTAAAGAATTTCAAGATTGGTTTTTTATCACCAGAAGGATTTATGTGGTTACTGGAAAGCTAATTGAGTTGCATAAAGAAACTTCATGGATAGATAAATAAAAACAATACAATACATAGTAATTATAAATTACTGAATGAATATAAATTATATTCATTTCATCTTGTTTAAATATTAGTTGTTAACAACAAATTAATACCATCCCATGAATCCTTGCTATGAAGGAAAGGTAAGAGAATGGAGAAATGATTATGAGATTACTAGAAAATAAAATGATCTTTGGAAAGAAAATTAAAGTTATGAGTGTTAATTGGTATTAAAAATAAGAGAGATGGCATCATTGGACATTGGGTTTATACAAAAAAGGGTTATTGTTGGCTAGAGAAAGTAGCCTCAATGATATGGTAAGGAAGGAAATTCTCTGTTTATTACATACTTCAGTGTGATAAAGAATGTCATTGATTTATTTTTTTTTATTTTTTTATTTTTATTTTTTAAGAATGTCATTGATTTATACATTGAATTGGATCAGGGATGGTGAAATGAAAACTTCTGGAAGATGTTGGTGATGTTACTGAGAGATAAAAAGAGGTTTGCAGAACACAGAAGAGTGTTTTTGTGGAAAATATCTCTAGCACAGAAGTGACACATCTTTTCAGAAAGGTGTAAAGGTGTAAAGGTGACACATCTTTTCAGAAAGGGGTAAACCAGATGCTGATAATAGAGTAATGTTAAGAACTTTACTCAAATCATATATTTTTAAAGATCAGAAGAAGGAAAAGCTAGTGAAATCTATTACTGGACAATTCACAATGAAAAGATAGAACATAATGACTGAGGGGGGAAACCATAAAACACTGAGAGATGAATTAACACTTGAATCTAGAATAGGCCAATAGATTCTACAAATTGAAATCAGCAAGATGGACAGCCCAAAGGACACAGTTATGAGGAAACATCCTAAATTTAATGGGGGAACACATCTAAATCTCCAGTTATGCTATTCATTTGATGACTCCAAAACCACATTTCCCCCATTCTCTGTTAAACTGGAGGGTTTTTTAAAAAATAATTTGTTTATTTATTCATGAGAGACACACAGAGAGAGGCAGAGACATTGGCAGAGGGAGAAGCAGGCTCCCTGTAGCGAGCCTGATGTAGGACTTGATCCCAGGACCCTGGGATCACGACTTGAGCCAAAGGCAGACACTCAACCACTGAGCAACCCTGGTGCCCTTAAACTGAAGTTTTAAGTAAAACTTCTGGGTAAAGTAATTATCTAGACATATTTTTACTTCAAGAAATTCATCCAGCTATTATTTTCATCCTCAGTAACTCTGACCATGGGATTGAGAGTACTTCCTTTGACTGATGAGAAAATCAAAATTACAGTTTTACACTCAGATACTTAAGGGACAGTCACATTTCTAAAATCTCTTTCATTCAACCAGCATTTGTCTGGTACTCTTGATTATTGATCATCATTTCCTGAACACTTTGTCTGTGCTAAGCACTTTGCATACAGCTGGCAAATCCTACAATTATTTACAAATTAAATAATTAAACAATAGAGAGACTGAATGACTCTTTTGAGTCACACAGAGAGAAAATTCAAAGTAGAGATTCAAACTCAGCTTGATACTGAAGCACCTGTTCTGTCCACCTTGCCTTGTTCTGTTGCCATGACCAAGCTGTGTAAAGAATTGATGGCAAATGTGGGGACCCCCTTCCCATCTTCTACTTAGAGTTTGCTAAGGAGATGGATGAATGCATGGGAAAAAAGTAGAAACAACCCACATTTTTACTTCCAAGAGCTTTAACAGTCTCGTCCTTGAAGATTCCTGAGATAAATGGTGAAACATATTTAGGTCCTTACTTTTCTTCTTGGGGTTTGATTTCTTTCCTTCCAATCCTTGGTCTCAGTTATCCCCCCAAGAACTTGTTCTCTCCAGTAACTGCCTACCTGGAAAGGGACCAGGAGTTGGGACATTATGCTGCTAATGCAATGTGTTCCACTTTACAAAATTTCTGAAGTCTTAAATCATTCAAAACTCCAAAGGAGAGATCCGAGGATAAAAGGTCCTGGCCTCGGAGGAGGGGTACTTTGAGGCAGAGAAATTCTCCCAGAACTCCTTAAATCTTACCATGGAGGTCATCAGTTGGGCAAATACAACATTGACTCCATTCCTAGTCTGTACATAAAGCACCTTTTTTCCACCCTTGAAAACCCTTCAAACCTTGTGTGTGTTTTTCCCCAAAGTTCATCCTCTCTATATCTTAAAAAAAAAAAAAAAAAAAAAGCTGTGTGGCTATGTTCTCTTTGAAGGTATCTTCAGTTGATATACTGACCCAGGAAAAGAGGTAGCAGCTTTTATCTTCTACATCAATTAAACTAAGAAAACAAAAGGTTTTTCAAGCAAGACAATTTCTATAGAAGTCCCTTAGCAATTAAAGGATGGTCAAAGAAAGCCAATTTTAAAACAGAACTTACTTGTTCTCCATCTGTATCCCATGCAACTCTATACCTTAAAAATCCTTGCTAACAGTCCAGTTTGTATAAAGGTGCAGAAACAAAAACAAAACTCCAGAAGTGTCTAAACCTTCACCCAGAATATTTGTCCTCATTATGAGTACTTTCTTCTTTCTGAATAACTAGGTTATCGAAAAATATTAGTTTGGGATAATTCTGGATAGAATGGAGACAGATTCTGGAATTTTTTAAAATTTAATTTTGTTTTGATTCCATTATAAAAGTTCATAGTTTTTCCAACATACATGTTCATGTTTCACTATCTTGCCAAGACTCTATAATGAAAAATTGGAACCTTAAAGCCGGAAAAAAGATACCAGTGGCAAATTACTAAAGAAATGTATTTCCATCATTCTGTATCTCTTCAGTCTCCCTGAATCCTGCACCTGTGAGGGAGATTTTGGACAAAGTGTTTGGAGCCATTTGGGGATTTCCTCAATTCTAACATTTTGTTGGCTGTGATTTGTACCCCATTATGTGCTACAGTGCACTTTATTTCCCACATTTGGCACTTTTAGTGATAATTCCTCCAAACAGACACAGGGAGCCATGCTTGGTATTCTTTAAAGGGAACAAATAGATGAGCTAATTGTTTTAAATGCCTCCAATGAGATAAGTGGCAGGATGCTGGAATTGATCATCTAATTACCTATTTGCTATTGCAGAGAGGAGGAAAATCCAGCCATAATTAATGTTTAGGGAATGCAAAAGTTGTCATCTTAAATCAAGGTAAAATATAATAATCACATAGAGGTCTTATTACAGAAAAATACAAACAATTTGCTAGATGGTAGGGGATTGGCTGCTTAGTTTTGTAGTTAATTGAGTGCTGGCATCTGTGGTATGGTATTACCAAAGAATTAGTCTGAAATTTAGTTTTGATTTATCTGCATTTGCATTTACAGAACTTTGGGCGCCATTCCACTTGATGTCTAGAGTGGAATGGCGATGGAGTTCTCAGTCCAGGGCCAGCTACTCATCCATTAAGCATGCCCTTTCAGTTGCCAGGAAAGGGCAGTGGCAAAGTACTACTGCTGGCTAAGCAAGCTATGACTTTTAGTAATAAGAAAAATATGAAAGTATCTTATGGGTTAAACATAAGAAAGTATTTTCAGGATATATATAAGCCTGCAGAACAACATACCTTTTTTTCTAGAGTTTATGCTATTTATTCCATGAAAGAGTCATATTGTGATTAATTCAGGGGAAAGACAGAGTCATCACAGACAGGGAGAAGTTTAGAAGGGAAATATGTATATAAATGGTTTATTCATTATCTTACTTTTTTTTTTTTTTTTTTTTTTGCCAATTATCCTGACAAATCTGGTGAATCAGCTGGCTGATGTGCTGGGTAAATGTTAAGTAAGAAGGTTATTACTCTACATTTGTAATACTCACTGTTCTTTTGTCCTGGAAAGACCTCTTTATTTCCTAACCCATCACTAAACTACTAAAGTGGAAGTACTTTCCCTTGGGCACACGTTTACTCACCTTTAGGTGATTTGGATGTAGTCTAGAAAGAAAGTAGCCAAAGGGAAAGCCTAGAATATCTCTGACACATAAGCCTTGGTATCCCGGCAAAGTTGACACAGTATTTGAATGTGGACCAATGCAACCTATGAACATCAGGGAAAATGTGTAATATAACATCAAGATCTCAACACTTCTGAAAGCTAAAGAAGTATAGATTTATTAATTCTTAAGGATAAAGGCAGTGTCAGGCAAATGTGAATGTATGGTCACATTAAATGAGACATTACATTAGAATTGAGAGCAATAATAAAGTATTTATTTGTCCTGCTCTGTCTTCTTTCTTGCACACAACTCCCTAGGATGAACTTGAAAATCTTGCAGAGGATGGGTGTGGTAGAGTGGAGTTTGAATTTTAGAGATCTTGGGGTCTAGCCATCTATCAGTCTCTTTCCACTTGGGAAAGAACAAACTTTGGATGTGTTTGGCATACCAAGCATTGGAGATATATACCAGGGAATGGAAAGGGATGGATATAGGAGGACTCAGGTGATGAGATAGGCCTCTAGTAGTTATATTCCAACTATAAATGCAACCATAGGACAGCTAAACTGGGTACTTTTAGCCAGCAGGATATGATATTTATGGGGATAAGTTTCTACAGACAGAGCCAGTTCATTCAGCAACTTCATCTGTGGGAGCATCTGGTTTATGTTCTCCAAAATCCTGCAAGGTGGCAAAGCTCTCAAAATGTGGTTTTGGCTATGGCAGATGAAATCTGGTATCGGTGGGGGTTTAGGTTTATTATGAGAGCAGAACAGGTTTAACCAGAACTTCAAACTGCAAATGAGGCTGCAAATCAAGTTGAAAACATCTCTTGTGAAATGAATAGGAATTGGTAGAGGCAAAGATTGGGAATCATTTCTAATGGTAGGGCAGACTACAAATTTCTGTAGCTATTCCAATTTGACAATGGGACCTGTTCATGTTTTTTAAAAAAATATTAAAGATGCAAGAAAGACCATTCCAGAAAGACAGGTTTTGCATTTACTCTGGGACTTTAATTTCTAATTTATCTATCTATGTATCTATGTATCTATGTATCTATGTATCTATCTATCTATCTATCTATCTATCTATCTATCTATCTATCTATCATCTTTCTATTTGAGAGAGAGAGAGAGCATATAAGCAGGGGAGGGGACAGAGAAAGAGGAAGAAGGAGAAGCAGATTCCCCACTGAGCAGAGAGCCCAAGGCAGTGCTCCATCCCAAGACCCTGAGATCATGACCTTAGCTGAAGGCAGATGCTAAACCGACTGAGCCACTCAGGCACTCCTCATGTCTATCTTTTTAAAGTAAAAATAAGAATCACTGAAATATAATAAGTTTAGTGATTTTCCTAATAAAATTTTTTTTTGACAAAATTGCTTTAAGATGCTTTTAATAAGTTGTAAAATCAACCTTAGGTGCCAAGAGATTATCAATAATTAAGCTAACAGTTTGAATATTTATTTTTGGACAGTCTGCCTTCAGAAAAAAAATATCAAGTCAGTGAAACCATTGTATTTATTATGTGATCACAAATGTGGTGAAACAAGCAGAATAGGCCCATTTGGCTAAAAATAAATTAGAAAATAAAATTCTGAAAAATAAGTATTACTGAAAAGTTTTGGTATATGCTATCACTTAGAGTTCATGAAAGTTACTTCCTCATAGATAAATATTTGAAAGATCTATGAATTAAAAAATAAAATAACTTCAAAAATTCTACAAAGTCACCATTGAGACATGTGAAAAATTATTCTAGGCCCATAAAAGGACACAAAAAGCCAGTAGCTGTCATTCTATGTAATTTTGAAAAATTATTGAGGGAAGAACACTTAACATGAGATCTACTCTCCTTGCAAATTTTTATTATTATTATTATTTTTAAAAATTTAAAGAAGATTAATTTATTTGATAGAGCAAGAGATTGAGCACAAGCACAAGGGAGTGGGAGAGTGGGGAGGTCCAACACAGGACCATGACCTGAGCCAAAGGCAGATGCTTAATTGACTGAGCCACCCAGAGGCCCCATTTTACAAATTTTTAAGTGTATAATACATTATTGACTTTTTAGGTACGATGTTGTATGGCAGATCCCTAGAACTTATTTACTTATTTAACTAAAATTTTATGCCCATTATTTAGTAACTCTTCATTTCTTCTGCCTCTCAGTCTCTGGCAACTACCATCCCATGCTTTAATTTTATGAATTTGACTATTTTAGATAACTCACATAAGTAGAATCATGTAGTATTTGTTTTGCCATGACTGGCTTATTTCACTTAGCACCATGACCTCAAGCTTCATGCATGTTGTTGTTTACTACAAAATTTCCTGCTTTTTTAGGGCCAAATAGTATTCCATTGATTGTATTTACTACATCTTTATTCATTCATTCATCTATTGATGGATATTTAGATTGTTTTCACATCTTGGCTAATTTGAATAATACTGTAATTAACATGGAAATGCTAATATCTTTTCCAGATCCTGATTTTAATTCTTTTGGATATATATCTAGAAGTGGGATTATTGGATCATATAGGAATTCTTTTTTAAAATTTTTTGAGTAAATTCTATACTGTTTTTCATAGTGACTATACCATTTTGCATTCCCATAGTGTAAAAGGGTTCCAATTTCTCCATATCTCACCAACACTTGTTACCACTTGTCTTTTTTAAAAATAACTATCCTACAGAAATGAAGTGATATCTCATTGTGATTTTGGTTAGCATTTCCCTAATGATTGGTGATATCTTCTGACTGAGGAGTTTAATCCATTTACATTTAAAGTAATTGTTGATAGAAAAGGATTTACTACTGTTATTTGTCCAGTTCTTTTGTTGTGAATTTTGTAGTTCATTTGTCTCTATTTTCTTCTCTTACTGCCTTCTTTTGTATTTTGTTGATCTTTTGTATTGATATACTTTGATTCCTTTCTCTTTTTTGTCCTTTTCATTTCTATAGGTATTAAAATGTCTCTCGGTACTAAAATGAATTAGCTATAATTTTAGTAGGAATTTCCAACATCTGTGAATAAATGGAAGATTTGGTAAGTCCATGGGGCTACATAAGGTCTTTGTGGTCAAAACAACTACATAAAATGCTGGGGCCTCCTCTAGGGCTCAGGAAAAATTGCTCTTGAGTTCTGCAGCTTTTGACCATTGAGAGGTCACCTCAGATTACCAAGTATGACAAATTAGTGGGTAAATGCTTTTTAACCTTGAGATCACTATAATTAAGGACAGAAATAATGAAGGTAATTTAAAAACCCTTGTATTAATATTTTTTCTTAACCTTAGGCATGTATTCAGTGCTTAAGATGTAATGATTAAGAACATTTTGGTATATTAGCCTATATGTAAGACTTTTTTGACACCAATCTAAAATAGATACCTGAGTAGTTGATTTAGACTAATGATTTTAAATTGAAAGGTATATGGCACTTTTATAAATGCAAAGAATGTTTTGCTGTTAAGAGGAATGAAGTCATTATATTTATAAGTTTAATTGGTGAGATTTATAAAAATCATTTAAGTATTTGGGGAAGATTTTCTTTGTTAGATAGATAATTGAAATACCTAAAAAAGAAGATTGATTGTACTTATTAATTTAATTTAAAATGTTTAAAGGAACTTAGTTAACCTAAATTGAAAGCCTCCTAAAAGGTGATTTTCAGAATTTATTAGATTTACAAAAAGAGTAAGATTTTGAAGGTGTATTTTATTTTATTTTATTTTTAAAGATTTTATTTATTTATTCATGAGAGACACAGAGAGAGAGAGAGAGAGGCAGAGACACAGGCAGAGAAAGAAGCAGGCTCCATGCAGGGAGCCTGATGTGGGACTCTATTCCGGGACTCCAGGATCATGCCCTGAGCCAAAGGAAGAGACACTCAACCACTGAGCCACCCAGGCATCCCTTGAAGGTGTATTTTAAAGTGTTAGGAAAAACTATGTTTTTAAATTTATAGTTTTATATTATTGAATTTCAGTATTAAAAAAAAAATCAAGCAGCCCAAATCTTTTTTATCCCCCTGTACTTTAGAGTTACTTTGAGGGGTACCTGGGTGGCTCAGTTTGTTAAGCATCTGCCTTTGGCTCAGCTCATGATCTTAGGGTCCTGGGATTAAGACCCTGCCTTGGGCTCCCTGCTCAACTGGGAACCTCCTTCTCTCTCTTCCTCTTCCCCTGCTTATATGCTCTCTCTCTGTGTCAAATAAATAAACAAAATTCTCTGTAAAAAAAAAAAAAAAGGTTACTTTGAAGCATACCAAAACATTCATTTTGGTAGATGTGGGAATAAACACCTTGAAAATGTTTATCCAAAAAAAGAGCAAGATAATGATGCACTAGGTGTCCCAATGATAGTTGATAGCCAAATAAATCATGCAGATGGCAAAACTGTGGGGTTAGCTATGAGACAGTCCACTGTGTCTGAATTGTTCTGGTAAAGCTGAATTAAAATGTATTAAATGATCCTCAGCCTCATCCTTATGAATTGGATTAAAGAGATCTTTAAAATTTGCGAAATGTGAGGCTGATAGAGACAGAGGTGACTTATCAATAATGCTTTGTTTAAAAATGAGATGTTCTCTTATGTGAAAATTTCTGAAAATGTTATCCTTCCTTTAATGTGAAGACGTCAGTGTGTTTTATTGATTTATAGTTTTGTATTTATTGTTCGTTAAGTGTGGAAATGTGCCCCTTGACTGAACAATGTTTCTTGCTCAGTACTGAAAAATGACCTCATTCGTTTGTAAAGATTAGTCACATTTTAATGGGGACACATTCAACGTTTGTACAAGAACTCCCGAATCTTCTCAAAGCATTATCATCACACATGGGTGAATTTCAATTACCAGTGGTGCCGCTAATTCAGTGTTCTTCTTATATTATGATCACAGATGAAGGTGAGTTTTAGATGCCCAGCGACTAAAGGCATTGAAGCAACTGATGTCATTTGCTTTCCTTTTGTATCTTTTTTGCTCTTAATTGTTGCTGCCCCTAATAAGCAAGATGTGTTCTTTCAAAAATCTGCTAAGCTTTGAAAATGTAAGGTCATTTCTCTAAGTGACCAAGTTAATGCATCATTATTATTTCCTGTTTGGTGCATGGGGAACAAACAGAACCAGCGTTTCAAGTTAAATGTTAGGGAAGGAAAACAGACTTAGCTCTTTAATGGAAAAGGGAAGAGGTAAGGATTCACATGAAACAGAAAGAACCCTTGCGGTCTGCCCTCACGTGTCTGCTGGAGAAGCAGAATTTCCTGGGCACTTGCACTGGAGATGCTTTCCTTCCATGCTGGTTGCAAGAGGTTGGAAGAAGATGCTTTTAAGTGTTATTGCCAATAGGGCAGGGGAAACAGATCGAGGAAAGGCTTTAGAATCCATTAGGTTGCTCTTAAGACCTCTCACATTACTTACCTGGAAAGTTATTTCCTCCAATGTAAACAAGAGATAAAAATATCTATCTTGCACTGTGGTTGTATAAAGTGCTGATCACAGTGCTGATATAGACCAAGAACTCAATAAAAGGAAAGGATTTTGAATGTTAATGAGAGAAGTTAAAATCTGCTTAGACAAGTAAGAAGCCACAAATTCTTCCCTGAGATTCATTTTCATCATTTCTAAGTCAGGTATAATGACCCTATTCTCTGCCTTACGTGAGGATTAAATCAAGAGAGCATATGAAAATGCCTCACACAGAGCCTGGTTCATCAGAGGCACTAAATGAAGCTCTTTTTCCCTTCATCCTCTTTACTTACAGAGTTGGGAAATAAATGGTTTCTTAGTGCTTTGGTGCTTGTGTTTTAAATTTAAAAATTTATGAAACAGTACTTTACTGTATTAAAACAGTATTTTCTAAAGAACTGGGTTGTAATTAATGGTCTACATTCTGGGGTAAGTTAAATTAGGAATCAAGTGGCTCATAAGCTCAGGATATGCCTTTTCTTGGGGAGAAGCAATCACATTCATAGAATAGAAGAATAAAGAACATGGGACAAGTATCATCTACCATCAGTCAATTCATAGAGTTTCCAGCTTTGGGCAATGTGACCCAGAGGACAGGGGTGTTGACTGACCAACTTGTAAAAAAGGCATTGGAATAAGTTGATCAGCAAAACCACCTTTATTGAACCCCATTATTAAGGGAGCACGGCTTTGACAGAGTTTCAGTAGTATATGATTGGGGATATTTTATAAGATTTAAGATTCTTTTGATGGCAGAACAGAACACAGGAACTCAAACTGATGAAAGGCAGAACTCTTTATTACAACTGCAAATGAAAGAAGGCTGCCAGGCAGGGCCACACATACACTTGAGAACAGGGTTACAGCAAGTTGCAGCTGTAAGGTGCACTTTAGATATTCCAAGCAGGAAGGAGATTAGTTGGGTTTTAAAGTCTCTCTGTGGAGTGGCTAATTTGAATAATTTCCTGGGATCCAGGACATAAAGATTTTCTCTAGTTGTCTGGTATCTGACCCTGGGGTAATTAGGGCAGGTGCATGATGGTCAGAAGTGTGAGAATCTGGTTAGAAAAGTGGTTGGGGTATGAACTTAATCCAAGAAGTGAAACTGTCTGGACTCTAGCCATGGATTCAAAACTGGGTCAAGACGGTGTTTAAACAAACCAAACCAAACCAAAACTATATTACAGAAGAAGAATGTCAAGGAAAGAAATTCATCCTGTTTTGGGGTCTGCGCTCATGTGGCTTAAGGTAGGTTTTCATGACAAGGATTGACTGGCACTGGGCAAAGTTCATCACATAATAATTTAATATTGGGGGAGCATGGAGAGATGATCTTGAAACAGAGTTTTGATAAGTAAATTTGCTTGGTGAGCCAGCTGTTTGCCCAGGAGAATAATCTTACTTTCCAGAAGGTGGCTGTTTGCCTTGAGGAGGAAACTGTTTACCTGGACACATATGTTTTCTGAAACAAAGTGTGAAGTTATTCATTAGTTTAAAGTCTTATTTTCTCAGGCTAGAATTTCTTGGCACAAATAGAAAAGTTATCTTAACACAGGTGGTCTCAGCTCTAAGTCCAGATATTTAAGCTATGTGGGTTCAGATGGTCTTCAGTTTCACCAGAAAGAATATGACTTGGTTCCTTATACTCTAGAAATAATATAGAGTATACTTAAGAAGACTATTCATAGACATGAAATAATAGCAAACCCACAGAGAGATAACACCTGCATTCATGGAGATACAGGAAAATAGAAGTGAATTTTCTGTATTTAATTAATATGTGTATTTGTATGTGCTATTCTATAATATAGAACATATACCTTGAGGATTTAAAGGAAAAGTGGGTGAGGCAAGGTGTTGTAGTTGGAAAATAATTGAAAGAAAGGAAGTAGCCTTAACTTGACCTTAAGGACAAGAACTGTTCTGTTTTTGTTTTGTCTTTGTAAGTATGTTCAGAGCTTAGCACAAAATTAATGATCAGTTAATTGTTGAATCAAAGAATGCATGAATTTGATAGAGAAATGGTCATGGAAAAAATGGATATTGAACTGGGCAATACACAGAGTGGAGGTGGGAAGAAAGAGAAGGTGTAGGATATGAGGTGAAAAAGAGATGGTGTTTTCATAGGACAATGAAATAGTAGTACTTCCCAGAAGAATTAATAGTAGGGCTGGAGCCATGAGAGGTTGTAGGAAACAGAAAGCCTGAAAAACCAAGATTTTACATTTGACATATTAATAGTGGTTCAACTTTTTCCGGGCAGTCTTTCTGATGATAGAGGGAAACAGCTAGGCTCTGCAGTCCCAGGAAAAAACTTTGAGGAGTGATGGTAAGCCCCAAATTTCTGTGTGCTTCTGTTTTATCTTAAAAATGTGTATGATGTTTACATTCTACATCAGAATTTAACTGTGCTACTTTTGTTGTAAGAATACTGATGTCTCCCAAACCCTTAAATAAAAATATAATTTCAAGGCCATGCACTATGTTTTCTTGGGCACATCACTGTGTCTTCTCCACTCTCTGTGCCTTATGGTTATGCCAAACTCAGTCTGAGGCCTACTTAAAAAATAACACATAATTGGATAACCAGATATTAAAAATTATTTGTTTCTATTTTATTGTTCCTTTACTAAATTTTTTCAGGTAGTCCTCACATAAGGGTTGGCATAATCCTAGGGCACAGAGAGTGGGGCGAACACAAATATGTGTTGGTAGGGATAGTGTAGGAATTGGCAAACTATATCCCGTGGCCAAATCCTGTGGCCACCCAGTTTTTGTAAATAAAGTTTTATTGGGCACAGACGTACTCATTTGTTTACATATTTTCTATGACTATTTTGTGTTATAATATAGTTGAGTGTTGCAACAGATAAGAAATAGCCTGCAAAGATGAACATATTTACACTATGGCCCTTTACAGAAAAAGTTTGCTGACTTCTACTTTAGTGTGAAGTGGTGACAGTGGAGTTGAAGAGGAAAGCAATCAATATGAAAGGAATCGTGAGGAAATCATTGCCCAAAAAACCCTCCAAACAAAAATTTGCTTTGTGATTTATAGTATAAAGAGTTTGAAGGAAGTCAGATAGTTACACTTCACTTTACAGGCAACTTGAGGTTTTCAAGCCTGGGTGACTCTGAAGATTGTGGTGTCATTGGAAGATACAGGGTGATGGAAAGAAGAGCCATTTTAGGGAAGCTCAAGCTTTTACATATTGATTTTTGAGGTGACAGTTAACTCCAAAAGTTACCCTAACAAGATGCCAGAAATACTGGATTTTAACTTGAATGCAAGATGGTGACAGAAGGAGATTCAGAAGTCATCAAAAGAAGATAGAGTCATAGTCATAAAACTGACAAGAGCAGTCAGTGTATTTAATGATGAAAGAAAAAAAGAAGGTACAAGGGCAGTTGCTGAGATTCATGCACTGAACAGGATACCAAAAAAAACGAAATGCCTGTTTATACCCTGGACAACCTCTAGCCTGCCATCTAATTCATCTAGTTGTCCTTTGGTTCTCTGTCAATTGAATATAGAAATAAAATGGTCAACCCTTATGAACTGTGTCAAGAAAATGGAATAAAGGATTTGAAACACTTTCACAGCTTTGAAAAAAAATAGGTACTATAGGCAAATTCTAGGGATTATGAGTATTATCCAGGAAAACTTGCTATGCCTCAGATACTGTAATGCTATGAATCAAATTATGCCTTTTGTGAATCTAGTGATCTGTATAATATGTAACTGTATCTTGATCTCAGCATTAAGAATGAGATTCTACACTATTTCTGTGGGAGAAAAGGTGGGTGAATCAGAGGGGCTTACAATTTGATTTCATCAGACTTTAGTTATATAGCTAAGATAGCTGGTCTTAATATACCCTCATGATAAATGAGGGTAGATTATTTTTCTAATATTTTAAGGAGCATATAAATGAACTGTTTACATTGTCTTTAACTCAAAACTGGTAAAATTGTAGTAGACTGAATTAAAATCCATTCCTTCTGAAAACCCTCATCCTTTTTTTGGGCCATGATGTAAGCAATAACCACACCTATACTCCACCACTCTGGCCAATAATTTGTGTCCTCTCAAGTAATAATAATTTGATAAATTAGTTAATACCGGAGAGTGGGGGAGTCAAAGCCAGAGTAGAAGACCGACGTTCAGTGCTTTCATTTACTTGTCATTGGTTATGATGCTCAAGATCCTTCAAGATAAATCAAACACAACACAACAAAATGAATTGTTAGCTATTTTGGGGAGAAGGACAAGCAGACATAAACCCTTTCTGTCTGCATGATTGCCAGTAATCAGCTTTCATAGCCTTGGAGGCCAATACATGTGTCTTTATGATACTCTTATAATAAGCTTTGGTTGCTGGAATTCTCTTTCTTTCTGTTTTTAAGAGAGAGGAGGGGCAGAGGGAGAGGGAGATAATCTTAAGCAGGTTCCACACTCAGCACAGAGTCCAACATGAGGTTTGATTTCATGACTCTGAGAACATGACATGAGCCAAAATCAAGAGGGCCAAGTGTCCCTGGAATTTTGTTTTTTAATGTTACAAAAATAGAGATGAAGTTATAGAGAGGGGAGAAAAAAACAAACAAACAAACAAAATGACGCATCTTAGAAAGTTCATTAAGAGAAGAGGCTTTATTATTTATCTGCCAAGGTTGATTCCAAGGAGAAACAATGCCATTAGCGCTGTCTTAGGTAATCAATATTTACCCTGATTCTTGCAGCCATTCAAAAAGAAAATAGATTAACAGAAAATAAAACACCAACTCTAAAATATAACTAAATGCTGTGGCTATATTGATGTGGTTTTGCTGAAAATTACTAGGAAAGGTGTTTTAATCACATGCATAGAAAGAGAGCAGAAGTAGCATCTATTCTCTAAACACCACGAGGTTCAAAGCCCCTCCATCAGCAATGGGAAAACCAAAAACAGAAACAAAAAGAAAGATACTGCTTGGTCTATGAGGAACTGTGTTTAGTTACGAATAAATGTGACCTAAAGTAGTGTTTTGAACAAATGAGACTTTGATCTTCCAATGTAGAAAGAAATCCGGGTTACCAGTTTTGACCTGGTGTGTGACTCTAGAGTATCATTAGGGATCTCTGCTTCTGTTTGGTCATGGTGGCATGTAGGTCTTGCCACATGGCCATGAGATCGACCCTTGTCTCCACTCCAGCTCTTCCACTCTGCCCCCATCTGGCTGTCTTGTGAGTGTGTTCCAGGCAAGAGAAAGGCAAAGTGCTGTGGGAGAAATGGCCCATGCCAGCTCAATTTGACCCCCTTTGAAAACACTTTCCTGTTGTTTACATCTCACTGGATAGAACGTTGGCTGTACTATAAGATGACCATTAGCTGCCAAGGAATGCTGAGAAATTGTTTTAGACTTGACACAAGGCCACCTGAATAAAATAAAGATTCTGTAGAAAGGAAGAGAAGGGACTAGACAGTGAATGGCAGCTAACAGTCTGTCAAGGGTGCACATTTTAGGTCTCCAAATACCCTTTGAAGATGGCACTGCTTTGTTCAGATACTGTTTGTATCTGGGTTTTATATCTGTAGGCAGAGTCTGGAGGTAAAGAACCTGGCACATAATAAGTTTGCAGTTACAGGTTTGTTTTTTTGTTTTGTTTTGTTTTTTCCCCCTTGTAGCATTCATACAAAAAGGCAATATAAAGAGTTCTGAGATGGAAGGAAAAAGAGAGGATGAAAAGATAGAAAGGATATTTAAATCTTGCTTAACTAGTGCTAGAGTCATTCTTTCCCCTGACTCATTCCTTTCATTAGAAGGATCTGAGGTCAAAACTATAATGAGGGGGAGGCAGGTAACATATTTGTTCCCAACTCAAGTATGACACATTCCAGAGAATCCTAAGCTCTTCCTTCATTTTAGGCACTGCTAAAAATCCTGGAGTTAAATGAAGTTACTACTTCTACTAGAATAGAGAAATTATGCTTAAATTTTTAAAATAAATTGTATTTCTTAGAACACTTTGAGACTTATGTAAAAATCACGAAGATAGACAGGGAATTCCCATGTACTCTACTTTCTAATTAATGTACCATTAATTGGTTCCTCTTGGCTGTGGTGGTTTCTTAGACTTACCTTGTTTTTGTTGATCTCAACAGTTTGAGGGAGTACTGATCAGGTACTTTGTAGAATGTTCCTCTTTTGGGGTTATGTTTTGCTCATGATAAAGGTAATGGGATTGGAGAGGATGACCAAGGTAAAGTGCCATTTTTATCACATCATATCAAGTGTATCCCATCAACATGATTTATTTTGATAAGATAATGTCAGCTGTTGATGTCAATCTTGATCAATAAGCCAGAATAATGCTTGTCATGTATCTTCATTGTAAAGTTAACTCTTTTTCCCTTCCTTTCCATTCTGTGCTCTTTGGAAAAAAGGCACAACCCACATTTAGGGGCAGGCAGTTACGCTCTGTCTTCATGAGGACAAAGTATTTACATAAATAATTTGGGAGATTTGTCTATTCTCACCAATTTACTTACATCAGCATGACCTCATGAATATTTATATTAAGTTTCAAATGATCCAATACTACTTTATTTTGTTGTCAAATTGTTCTGGCTGTGGCCTTTGTAAGCTCTTTCTGTTGACTTCTGTGCTATTAACATAACCCATTGCTATTGGGTTTATTTATTTATTTTTAAAAGATTTTATTTATTTATTCATGAGAGACAGAGAGAGAGAGAGAGAGAGAGAGAGAGGCAGAGACACAGGCAGAGGGAGAAGCAGGCTCCTTGCAAGGAGCCCGATATGTGGGACTCAATCCCAGATCCCAGGATCATGCCCTGAGCTGAAGGCAGATGCTCAACTGCTAAGCTACCCAGACGTCCCTGTTATTGGATTTGTTTTTTAAACACTTCCTTACTTTCCTCTTTCTCCAGGCTTATCTTGTATATTTTCTGTCCGTGTCCTAGAATCAGCCATTTCTCCAAGGAGATCTGGTTCCCTCTTAAGCAATGATATTAGAAACAAGATCTGGACTCCAGGTGTGCTCATTGCTACTGAGGTGTGATTCTTCTAAGCTCTCTCACCTGCAGGGCAAGGAATATATAAGTGTATACTATCCCTTGTATATACCCATATATATAAATATTCCTAATATTTAACCCTCTGTACCTATATTAAGCTAAATATAAATTCACGTTGATGTGTTCAACTCTAACCCATCACCACATGTATCATTGCAGCCTCCTTGTCTTACTTATATGAAACTCCCACACTATCTGTGAGAAACCTGGATCCCATGTGCCATTTGTTTACTTAACTGCTCAATTCTAGTATACATGCACAGCAGAATCAAAATTAACTCATATCCCCATGGGAAACAACTTTATCAGCTAGAGCACAGTGCTTATGATCAGTTTATTCTGCCTCTAGTTTTATAGACTCTACTTATTTTCAAAATTCTTTAATTCAGCACATTTTTCCTGACTCCCTTTTAGTGAAATTGTTTCATACATTTGCAATATAGTTAGGTTGCTTTGTCACATTTCCCATTCCATCTTGGGATTTCCCTGGCCACCTAAATGACTTTTTATTAAATTTGCCTACATTAATGTAAATAATGCCTACATTATTTTTATGCTGTAAATATCTGTGGGTTTTGGCAAAAGCATAATGTCAGGTATCCATGATTTTAGTATCATAGAGAATAGTTTCATAACGCTAAAAATTCTCCTTTATGTTATCTGTTCAACTCTACTCTTCCTCCCCTTGAACTCTTGGTAACCACTAATATTTTCACTTTTAAAGAATATCTATAGCTAACCTTAATCTTAACTCTAACACTTTGCAAGAATATCAGGTAACTTGATACATGATAATATATTATATATACAATTATATATAAGTACAATTATATGCTTTTGTATTTATATAATTGTATAATAAATACAATTATAAAACATAATTATATAAAATATAATTGTACATTTAATTATATATCTGTATATATCATACAGCCTTTCCAGATTGGCTTCTTGCACTTAGTAATATGCATTCAAGTTTCATCCATTTATTTTTTGTGGCTTAATAGGTCATGTATTTTTATCAATGAAGAAGATTTCACGGTATGGATGAAGCACAGTTAATTTATCCCCTTCACTGACTGAATGGCATGCTGGTTTCTTATAGTTTGGGGCACTTATGAATAAAGCTACTAAATATTTGCATGCATGTTTTGTGTGAAAAGTAATTTTCAAACCATTTGGGTAAATAGTGCCATTGATGCATCATATGGCAAGATTTTGTTTACCTTATAAAAAAAACACCTGCCAAACTGTCATCCAAAGTGGCAGTACTGTTTTGTGTTTACACCAACAATGAGTGAGAGTGCTTGAACTCTGCATCACCAGTAATTGGTCTTGTCAATACTTTAGATTTTATCAATCTTATACATAACAGTGTCAATTTTCAGATTTCTAAAGACACATGATGTTGAGCATCATTTTGTATTCTTATTTTCCATCTGTATGTCTTTTCATGAGATACACATTTGGATCTTTTGCCCATTTTTAAATTGGGATGCATGTTTCCTTATTGTTGAATTTTGAGAGTTCTTTGCATATATTGGATATAAGTCCTTTAACATATTAGTGTTTTATACATATTTTCTCCCAGTATATGGTTTGTCTTTTGCTTCTCTTAGCAGTATCATTTCCAGAGCAGATGTTTTTAATTTTAATAAAGCCTAATGTCAATTTTTCTTTTGAGGATTATGCTTTTGGTGTTGTATATAAAAATTCATCACCAAACTCAAGATAACCTAGATTTTCTTCTATGTTTTCTTTTAGAAATTTTGTAGTTTTGTGGTCCACTTTGATGAAAGAAATTAATGAAGACACAGACATATGGAAAGATATTCCATGTTCATGAGAAGAAAATTAATACTGTCAAAATGTCTGTACCCCCCAAAGTCACCCATATATTCAATGCAATCCCTATCAAAATTCCTTTGACATTTTTCACAGAAATAGAAAAAAAATCCTAAAATTTATATGGAACTGCAAAGGATAATCAAAGGATAGCCCAGATAAGATTGAGATATGCCATCAAAAGCATAAGCAAGAAAAATAAATATAAATAAGCAAGGCTAACTAAAAAACTTCTGCACAGCAAAAGAAACTATCAACAAGATGAAATGGCAACCTATAGAGTAGGAAAAAATATCTGCAAGTCGTCTGATTAAGGGCTAATATCCAAAATGTATAAGGAACAACTCAATAGCAAAGAAACAAACTTATTTAAAAAATGGGCAGAGGAACTTTACAGACATTTTCCCAAAGACATAAACATAACCAACAGATACATAATAAGAGTGCAGCCTGGGTGGCTCAGTGGTTTAGCGCAGCCTTCAGCCCAGGGCCTGATCCTGGAGCCCCAGGATTGAGTCCCACGTCGGGCTCCCTGCATGGAGCCTGCTTCTCCCTCTTCCGGTGTCTCTGACTCTCTCTCTCTCTGTGTGTGTGTGTCTCTCATGAATAAATAAATAAAATCTTTTTTTTTTTTTAAAGAAGATACTTGATATCATTTATCATCAGGGAAATGCAAATCAAAACCACAGTGAGATATCACCTCATAACTGGTAGGACATCCATTATCAAAAAGACAATAGATAAGTCGTGTTGGTGAGGATGTGGAGAAAAGGGAACGCTTGTGCACTGTTGGTGTAACTGTAAATTGATATTGTCACTATGAAAAATAGTATGGATGCTTCTCAAAAAATTAAAAATACAACTATCATATGATCCAACAATATTCCTTCTGGTTATATATCTAAAGGAAATGAAACCATTATCTTGAAGAATTATATGTACTTCCATGCTCACTGCAGCATTATTCACAATAGCCAAGTTATGGCAGCCATGTAAGTGTCCATTGGTGGAAGAATGGTTAAAGAGTGTGATATATATTATATATCTGATTATTCTTGTTTCTGCTATTTCAGTACATATATAATGTGTATATATAACTAATTATATATACATACAATTTAAGCACATATATAACGCAGTATTACTCAGCCATGAGAAAGAAGGCTATCCTTCATTTGCATAACATGAATGAATCTGGAGGGCGTTATGATAAATGAAATAAGCCAGACAGAAAAAGACAATGTTAAATGATATCACTTATATGTGTAATCTGCAAAAGGTGAACTTTTAGAAACAGAAAGTAGAAAAGTGGTTACCAGGGATTAGGAGGTGGGGGAAATGGGAAACGTTAGTCAAAAGGCATAATCTTCCAGTAAAAAGATGGATAAATTCTGGGCATCTCCTGTATAGCACCGTGATAATCCTGTTATATTCCTGAAAGTATACTTTGCTCAGAGAATAGATCTTAAACGTTCTCACCATAAAAAAGAAATGGTAATTATATGATATGATGGAATATGTTAACTAACTCTACTGTGGTAATCATTTTGTAATATATGTAAATAATCACAAATAATCACACTGTACACTCTAAACTGAATGTTATATGTCAAATAAATCTCTATAAGGCTAGAAAAAAAAATAAGAGACTTTTTTTGAAGTGCAGAAAATAAATTTCTTACCTGTTGTTTTGTCTGCAAAGTCTTTATTTCCTCTTTACTTTTGAATGATTTTTTTCACTGAATATAGAATTCTAGATTGGTGATTTTATTCCTCACCACTTCAGGTATTTCATATTCTTGTTTGCATATTTTTGACAAGAAGGTGATGTCATTTTTTTTCTTTCTTCCTCTGCAGACAAGGTAGGTCTTTTTCCTCACTTCTTTCAAGATTTCCCCTTTTTGTCTCTTTTTCTCTGGTCTTCTGCAGTTTTGAATATAAACTGCCTAGGTGTAGAGCTTTTCTTTTTTCTTTTTTTTCTAGGCATTTTGTGGGCCTAGTGTTCTCTGAGCATTCTGGATCTGTTGTTTGCTGTCTGTCATTAATTTAGTTAAATTCTCTGCCATTATTATTTCAAATCTTTCATTTTTTCCATTCTCTGTTCCTTCTCCTTCTGATATTCTCTGGTTCCCTATGTTACACTTTTCTGGTTTTCTCATTTTTTTTTCTCTTCCTATTTTAATTTTGGGAGTTTCCATGGCCATAACTTTAAGTTCAGGAGTTTGTTCCTTGGCTATGTCCAAGGACAAGGACCTATTAAAGGTATTCTTCATTCCTGCAACAGTGTTTTTGACACTGTTGACACAAGCATTCCTTGTCATTTTTTCTTAGTATTTCCATCTCCCTGCTTACTTTACTCCTCTGTTCTTGCATATTGCCTACAATTTCTCACTAGAACCTGTAACATATTAATCATATTTATTTTAAGTTCCCCGTCTGAAAATTCCCATGTATGTGCTTTATCTGAGTGATTCTGGTTGCAGTGCTTGCTTGTCTTTTAAGACTATGGTTTTTTTGTTTGTTTGTTCTGCTTGCCTTTTAATTTTTTTTTTAAGTCGCACACTATGTATTAGGCAACAGGAACTGAGGCAAAAGACTATTAGTGTGAGGTTTTCTGTTAATCTGGCTAGAAGTTAGGCAGTGTCTTTTTGCCTGTGGTTATAGGTGTCAGAGACTTCACATTACTCTGGGGCCCTTGTCTTTATCTTCTCTGTTGTATCTGGCTTCCCCAAAAACACCTCTGTGGGTAGTTTTTATTTGTACCTTTTTCAGTTATAACCCACTGTTACCATACTGGAGCCTGTTGGTGTGGTGTTAAAGTAGGAGGTAGGGGAAACATTCTATAATCTTATGATTAATCCTTAGTCTTTCCATGGGCCTGTTTCCCTGAACTGTGAGCTCTACTTTTAGTGGGCATATGTTCTTGGGCTGTGAACTTCACAAATGTTTCTTAGCTTTTTTCCCCTTTCTTTCTGTGAGACAGAAACGCTAGAGGAAGTGTTAGTAAGGTAAATATTCTTCCCCCAGGTGGGGAGCCCTCTGGTAAAGCTTTTTTCCTTTTGGGGTAAGTGTTGTTACCCTTTGGGCAGAGTATTTTTTGATGGTAACTTTTGCAGCTTTTCTATCTAAGCCTGGAAAGTATCTTTCCTAGCTCTTCAGTGTGACAACCTGGAAGAAATTCCTGACATAAAATGCGCACGATTTTGGTCCTCAGGAATATATTGCACTATGCTAGTTCTTACTTGGCCTCTAGCTATTTGTCAGTTACCATTAAAGTGCTGCTCCTAGTTTAGGCTCTAGTAGCATCTGCTTCAGGTAAGCATATCTTTGCTGTGACTCTGTATTCAAGTGTCTCCACACATTTCAGCGTGGTGGTTTATCGTGCAACCTTACATCTCTGATAGGTCCAAGAAAAGTCTTTGGGTTTTCATTTTGTCATCTTTTTCTTACTGTCTAGATAGGAGTGAAGATCTTCAGGCTCCTTACATGTCCGAACTGAAACTGGAAGTCAGGAGTTTATGTTTTGTTAGTGTCACAATATACCCATATACCCATCTTATTCATATGACTGTTTCTTTGGTAAGGGTGGTACATACCATATGGGTTAGCGCACTGTCTTTACTACGCTTTCTTAACCTCCAGATTCATCAAGGCTTCCTTCATTTGTGCATCCCCAAAGGAGATTCCAAGTTAAGAATATGATTGGGTCATGTATCACAGGAGCCAGAGGAGAGATTCATCTTCTGGAGCAGCTCATTCTGCCTCTGCAGAAATCCTCCCTGGAATGGAGGAGCTTATATAGTTCCAGTTCCACAAAGAGGTGGGGCTTATTAGGACTTTCTATATAGGCAATTTCTATCTTGCCATTTGAGTCAGGATCTGTTTGATGATGTCCCAGAGTCTATTGGAAAAGTAATTCCTGCAGCTCGCAACGCTTTTATCAAATAGATGCCTTTGAATCAACATAGAGAAGAATTTGAGTGGAATGGGATGAAGACCAGACTTCGAGCTCCAGTGGGTTTTGCCAGGCATTTATCTTTACTGATATCTATGACTCTGTAAAACATGTAATCTGCTGTCTCTGATTTGGTGGGATTGATTGGTAGAAAGGTTGCCGCTGACCCAACAGTGATTGCTTTCTTTTGTTGGCTTACCCTTACCTAGTATATTAGATATTAGTTTTCTATGGCTGTGTAACAACATGACTGCTAACATAGTGGCTTAAAACATTAGTTATCTCACTATTTTTGAGCACAACTTAATTTGGGTCTCTGCTTAGGGTCTCACAGGGCTGCAAGTGAGGGGTTAACCAGCACTGCAGTCTCATCTCAAGGCTTACTGGGGAAAGAACCTACTTTCAAGCTTATGCTGTTCTGGAAGAATTTAGCTCCTTGTAGTGGTAGGACTCAGGGCTTCAGTTTCTTACCACTATCAGTTGGCAGCTACCCCTAGCTTTTTGCTCTATAGGCCTTCTGGCAAGCTCACTTGCTTCTTCAAAGACATCAAGGGACATAATCTTTCTAAAGGATAGATGTAACAACACACCTATGTAATGTGACCATATGTAATCATCCTATCCCTTTTGCCATAATCTGTTGGTTAAAAATGGGTCATTGGTCTTGCTCACACTCAAGTAATGGCATGAATTCCAAGACAGAGATCATGGGGATCACCTCAGAGTCTGTCCACAAGGAATTGGAATTATGCTTTTACGTATGCTTATAGTGATAAGCTATATCTACTTGAGCCACATGGTGAGGGCAAAACTGCTAAAGGTGAGCCTCATTGAGAAGTGAGGTGTTTCTTTCACTCACTTTGACAATTGAAATACCAAGAAAATATGTAGACTATATACAAATAGTAATTACACAAGTCTTACACAATATAATAATTACATAGTTCTTAGCTATTGATTTAGAAAATACAGAAGGAAAAGAGTCACTGTAAAGTCAGTAGTTTTTTTTAAAAGGATGTTTATTTTATTATGTATAATAGATAAATATGTAATTTATATGATTTATAATAAGTATATATTATAAATCATATAATTGATAACAGAGCATACATACATTTTGGAAATAGTGACATAGTCTTGTAAATGTAATGCTGCTAATTTTACAAACCATGGTTGGAATATTTACAGATTTGTTGAGAACCTTTTTCATAATTTTTTCTGTTCTCAGGGAATAGTTGTCATCAACATGAAAATCATTTCCCTAGTGTGAAATGGAGAAATTCCTTCCCAGAAAGAAATGCTAAAGAAAAAAAGGAAATGCTGCTGACTTTCAACTATAATATACATTACATAACACAAACAGTAGGGAAGATAGAGATAATTTTCTTGAAAGATTGCAAATACTGAAACAAAATATTGATGTGCTAAATTGAGAAAAATGAATAATTATTCTCCAACAAAATATTGATGTGCTAAATTGAGAAAAATGAATAATTATTCTCCAACTGAAGTTTTTAAATTGAGGGACATATGCAGAGGTTGAATGGCACAGAAGTATTCACCAAAATAATATTGTGCAGATATTCCTTACCTGAAATTATCTTTGTGATTAGCTGGTACTTACACCTGATCATTACTTGCTGCTATTTAAGCACCTAAGGATGCAAAGGAATAAACAAAGCAGCAGCAAATCAGAAAAACTAAAGAAATCCACTTCAAATGGATTAACATAATTACTTAAGCCAAGGAGTGACAACAAAGTGACAAAACACACTTGAAACATAGATGTTTTTGTAGCCCACCTTCTGCTTGTACACACCTGTGCATTTTGTAAATGGCTCCATATGCTTAATCAAAAGAAATCTAATTGCCTTAATTTACTTCATCCAAAAGTAGAAGAGTAAATTATATGTTTAATTATAAACTTTCCACTTTGGGCAGCTATAATTAATGACTCAAGGAATTGTGCAATAAGCCAAGAGCAACCTTTTATTACTCCTGAGGTACCTGAACAACACCAGCGTTTCAGAGCCAGTCAGCTTCTATTAGTACAAGAATCAAAATGCCTACCTGAGGCATTAATCATGAAGCGCCTCTGAGCAGAGAGACTTTTAATTATATATGCTGCATACCATTCACATGGATTGCTTGCACCAGGGGATGGTAATAAATGTTCTCTCCTAAGTAATAATGACAACAGAGTTTTTTATTTAATTTTTTTTTTTTTTTTAACAAATGCCATCCTAAATTTCTACAACCTTACTGAGATGTGGCCCCAGGTCTGGAACGTGGGGAATTCCTCTCTCTAAATCATTTCTCAGGAAGTCGGTGCCTTCTGAGACTGGAGTCTCATTTATGTTTTCTACTATAATTGACTCGTGCAATGAAGAGTACCTTTACACCTAGAGATCCAACTGATATTTCCTTACACATTCAGGATTCCACTTAAAAAAAAAGTTATTTACTTTAGAGAGAAAGAGAGAGAGAGCACACATACATGTGTGAGCAAGGGAAAGGGCAGAGGGAGAGGAGCTCAAGCTGACTCCCTGCTGGGTGCAGAGCCCTGGGCAGGGCCCAATTTCAGGATCCATGAAATCATGACCTGAGCCTAAGTCATGAGCTGGACACTTAACTGACTGAGCCATCCAAGCACTCCAGGATTCCATTTTCTAAGAGAACCATACCTATCTACTCTATGGAGAGAGTGACCTTATAGCTTATTATCAAAATCTGGATAATATTATCTATTCCAGCACAACATACATAAATTGGGACTTTACTGGGAAAAATCAAGAATCACTCTCCCTCTATATGGAAAAAAGCCAATTTAATTCTTGAGGACAATCCATCTATGGATTAGTGTAATGCAGCTTAACGATATTTGCATAAGTAGTATTATTTGTGATAGAAAGAGAATGGGTTTTGGCACACAAGAAAAAGATCTAGATTTGAATTTGAATTATGTCACTTGCTACCTAAGAGACTTCACACTAGTTGTTTAATCTCTGTAAGTCTTAGTTTCTTTATCTTTAATATGAGAACCCTTAAAGTATTTATTGGTTATTAACTCAGTTGTAGTAATGATAAATAAAGCTTTTGGTATAGATACTATACTAGATTCTCAGCAATTGAGATTTTGTTGTAATGATGTATATATGTATAAAACCATGGTAAATATGCTTTTGATAATTTTATTCACCTACTCAGAATCTGACTAGCTTAGGCTGCTAATGTAAACTTTAGTTTTGGCATATAAAAATATAATTCAAAAGTCAAGCTTTTTTTGGGGTGCCTGGGTGGCTCAGTTAAGTGTCAGACTTGGTTTGGCTCAGATTGTGATCCCATGGGTCAGGTTGGAGGAACATGGAGAGGGATTGGCTAACTTGGGGCTCTGTGCTCAGAAGGGAATCTGTTAGAAGATTATCTCCCTGTGTTCCTCCACATACTCACAACGTGGGCATGCTCTCTCACTATCAAATAAATAATTTTTCTTTTATAAAAAGCAAGCTTTTATTGAATGACAGGTCTTTGGATTATTTTCTAGTTGCATCTCTCCACTCCTTCCATTCCCTGCCTTTGCCCTACTCTGCCTTGGGAAGCTGGCATCTAGAAAGTATATCACTTGGGCTCTCTTGCTTATGGCTTTCAGTTAGTTTGTTCAATGAGAGACACTAGCAAATGATTGAAAGTCCAAAAGAGAAATATTTCAGGGTATTATTATTCTCCTTCCTTCTTGCTTCACCGTGGTTCCAGCTGTGGCTGTGTTGTTCTTCTTAGATAGTTGTTTTCAAACTTGAGTATGCATTAGAATCACTTATAGGGTTTGTTAAAATATGAATTTCTGGGTCCTCCCCCAAGATTTTCTGATTTAGTAGATGCATAATGGAGTACAAGCATTTGCTTTTCTAATAAAGTTTCAGGTAATGGTGATACTGATCCAGAAACCTCTATTTGACAACCAGTGCTCTTAGATAGCAGGTCCCTGGGGCCAGCTTTCCTTCATAGCTGTAGCTGTCACTCATCTCTGATAATAGCATTCACTCCTCTTCAGGCCTGGTAAGGTGACAGTACCCCTTCTTCTGTTGCTATACCCTGGGTGATGTCTTAACTATCCTCTAGGAGTCTTTTAATGATGACTAGCCCATACTTCCAGAAGTTCCCTTTCATTATATTATCTTTCATTACTGATTTTTTTCTTCCTAGATCTTAACTGATATGATATAGTACGTAAAGAAGTTACTAAAATTAAATATTAAGGATTTTAGAAAATAACTGGAATTGTTGAATTTTAACTTTTAAAAAATTATTTTAGAATTTTATGTCACCTGTCATTTCCATCATAATTCAGACAACTTTCCAAATTCAAATCAGAGAGAATATGGGTTTCAACCCTTTGTATCCATATAGTCCTTTAAAAAATGTAAATGAGACAAAGCAACAACAAAGAAGCATTAAGGATAGAAGGCTTCCATTTCAGATCTTTTGCCATTTCCATGATAGTTAAAATCTAAACTGGAGTTGTTGTGACTTCATGTGATGACTTTCTAAAATAGAAATGTCTTAGTCATTTAGTTTCTATAAATGTGTCATTTTTCTGAAGAATATTTTAAACAGCTTTAGTAGTTTAGAAGTTACTCAGCATAGATAATTGTATTATTGTTAAAAACTACTGTAAATTTAGTATGTTTCCTCCCCATTTTCACTAAGCCTACTAATTATGATTAGAAATGTTTTGAAACTTTAAGACTGAGACTTGAAAGTCTCTAAAAAGATGAGTTTTCAATCCCCTTGCTCTTATCTTTTGTTTCTGGGTAAGGGGTTATCACCTGTAAGAATTATTTTTCCCATTTTATGAAGAATGTCTATTTACTGTTTAAAAGGTTACTCTTAACTGTTCTATTGTGGACTATTCCAGACAAAAAATGTGTACACTGAAAAGAGGCAAAAATTCTTTAGGTATAGTGAAGACATAAACAATTTTTCTATAAGATTTTTTAAAATGAGGCAAAAGTTACAATGAGTATAACAGAGGTCAGCTATGGTGCCTATGGGGCATCACCACTCAGAAAGCTCAATAGCATAAAGCCAACTGTTCCCATGATAGGATCCTAACATCTCCACACCTAAGATTCTTATGTCTTCAATGTTACTTTTTGGAACTTTGAAGAATGAAGTCCCAACCATCAAAATAAATTCTAAAAAAACAATCTCACATTTTTTCAAAGTAATGTCAAAAAGGCCTCTCCTTTCCTGAGTCCTGAGTATAAACAATCCACTCTGTCCAGAATTTCTCAGAGCAAGAAATGCTTCCATTTTTATGTTGTGTTAGGAACTACATGAAAATTTTTGAGGCCAAAAGGATGTGTGGTGATGTATAAATTTAAAATCTATTGGAGACAACAGTGTTTAAACATCAGCAAAGAAGAGGGGCAAGTACATATCTGAATTCTAAAATATACCATGAATTTGTTTCACTTGGAAAGTATCACTGAGTTTTTTTTTTTAATTGAGTTAAATTTTTTTGATTGAATTGGCACTAGCACCAATCTTTTATTTGAGGTCTCTTAGAGAGATAACAATAAGGGTGTCATACAAAATTTTTCACCTAAAATCCACAGTGAAGCATCAGATATTAACAATGAAATTAGCATTTAAAAAAATTCTACAGTTGAGGTAAATGAAGCAAAGATATGAACACATTTCCATTTTAGCCATCTCTTCATGACTGATTTCAAAATTATTGTACCACAGTCAGAAAATTTGAGTCATTGAGATTTTCCTTCAGGTAGAAGTCAATTTTGTTCATGTTCCATGCTTTGTATATCTGTTTATGGAATTCAATGCATGCCTTCAACATGCCTGCTTAGCAAATATTTATTGAATATTAAATGGACTTTTTAATGATAACTTCATATCTGATTGGCTTTAATAGCTTAGTCCTACTAATTCTGTCAGTTTCTAAGGAAGATGTGTTGAAGTGGCTATTTGCATTTCTCTTAGTAGTTCTCTCAATGTTTGTCTTATACTGTTGGATATTTTGTTTTGGATCCAATTAGTTTTAGGACAGTTGTTTCTTCCTAGAAACAATTTGTTTTTTTCTAGCACAGACTCATCTCTTTTTCTCCTATATCACATCTTATCTATGAACAAATCCTATCTATCAAACTTTATACTGAATTCCATCATTTCTGACCATTGGCAACATAGACCTCCCTGGTTGCAACCATTACTATACCATATTTCTTCTAGATTATTGCCATAGACCCCTACCTCTACTGCTTCCACTCTTGCCCTTCAAGGGCCCGTTCTCAACAAAGTTCCTCCACTTCTTCCAAGAGGCTACAGAGACTTCCACAGTAAAGGCACTGTCCTTTGTAAAAGTAACCCTACAGAGTGGCTCTACATTTGCATTAAGTGGGGTCCTATGAATGTCAGTAATCCTGGAATTGTTTTTATTTTAGTTTCTTAGTTTACAATTTTTATACCATGATGACTTATAAATTTGGACCCATATCTGGCCTGGAGTTTTCATTTATTGGAGGGGATTTTTTCCCCTCCAAGGAGACCTGCTGAGATGGCTACCATATTTGCTGCTTCCCAGGGATAAAGAATGAAGTTGTCCTGTTTAAAATGAGTAAGTAGGAACTTGGGTGTAGAACTTAAAGGTGTTCTTCTGGTTCATGTATGTCTCTGCCAAGTCTCCAGCCTACAAGGATGGTAGAGCTCTAGTCCTTCACCCTCAAGGTATACATTTATAACTGAATAATTGTGACATGACACACCTTCAGCTTATCCTTAAATTTAACTTCAACTTCATTCATATCAGGAACCTAGAAATCTACCTCTTTGTTTCCAGTGAAACTATGTATTTTGGTGTGTGTGTGTGTGTGTGTGTGTGTATGTGTGTACTTTTAGATTTTTTTAATAAAGATTTTATTTATTTATTCATGATAGACATAGAGAGAGAGGCAGAGACACAGGCAGATGGAGATGCAGGCTCGATCCCAGGACTCCAGGATCGCACTATGGGCCAAAGGCTGGCACTAAACCACTGAGCCACTCAGGGATCCCCACTTTTAGATATTTTTAATCTGGAGTTTCTAGCCATAGTTTGTAGCAGGAGAATAGTCCTTTGGTGACAACTAAGCATACACTGCTTTAGGTTCCATAATCTCATTCATGTTCTTAGATGGCTTTGATTAGATTAGGATGAAAATATAATTCTCAATATTTTTCTAATCATTATTTAATCAATTAAAATCTTTTACAAACATTTTTTTTTGAAGATTTTTGTTTATTCATTTGAAAGGGAGAGCAGGAGTGAAAGCATGAGCAGGCAGTAGGGTCAGAGGGATAGGAAGAAGCAGACCACCCACTGAGCAGGGAGCCCAATGTGGGGCTTGATTCCAGGACCCCAGGATCATGACTTGAGCTGAAGGCAGATGCTTAACTGACTGAGCCAGCAATGTGCCCCCTTAGCAAAGGTTTATTGAATATTATATGCCTAGAAGTATGTTAGACCATGAGGATTCTATAGTAAACAAAACATACCTCTTCCATGCCCTCATGAACTTAAGGCATAGTAGAAAGAACTGATAAAAAACAACAAATAAATGAAGAAGTAAGATTACAAATCATGATGAATGAGTCAATGTTGTGAAGAAAGTCATCTTGGGAAGAAATAAGGCAAACCTGGGATAAGGAACCTAGTTTAGATAGGGTGATTGGAAAATAATTCTATGAACTCCAAGAAAAAAACAGAAAATAGTTTCGTAGAAATGCCTATCACAGTTCTGAATCATTTATTAATGACCTTTAGGACTAGAGAGTATGATGTTTGAAATCAATTAAGAAAAGGCTCAGATATCAATCTATGTCTTCCTTAACTCAATAGACCTCAGTCATTACATGCGTTCAACTAAACTTAGATTAAATGCCACTTGGCTAATGTTAGAAGCTACACACAGGAGAAAACAAACCACAAAATCTTGCAAATATTATATGGCTAGCATATGACTCCTACAGATAGTAGGTGACATATAATTTAAAATAGTTTTTCCCCATTTTTGGAAACTTATTTTTTCAGTTTCATTGAGGTGTAACTGACAAAATTATAAAAATATTTAAAGTGTACATGATGATTTGATATATGCATATATTGTGAAAGTATTCTTGCTATAGAATTAATTAACAAATTTATTACCTCACATATTTACTTTTTTTTTCTTTTGGTGAGACTATTTACATTCGCCTTTATTAGCAAATTTCAATTATATGATACCGTGTTATCAACTATCGTCACCATTTTATGTTAGATCGTTAGACCTTATAACTGAAAGTTTATACTGTGTCAACAACTTCTTTTTATTTCTCCCACCCACCAGCCCCTGTCAATCACTTTTCTACTCTGTCTTGAAAACTGTTTATGATTTTGGTTTCAGCTCATGTTTATGGACATGTATGTTTGAGAAATGCTATATACTCTATCTCCTTTTTAAATATTCCAATGAAAATTAGCATAACAAAGGTTCAGAAAAACCTTGAAGACTTTAACTTCATTTAAAGTAGCATTTCTCAAAGTTTGACTCTAGAATGTTGTGGTAGAAGGACTGAAGTCCCTGTTTTCTTGCTGGCTGGTAACCAGAGCTTAGCTCTAGAAAATGTTGTCAGGCCCTAGGCACATGGCTCTTTCAAAACAGGGCAGCTCATTTAGTCAAAGCTAGTGAGGGTATCTCTCTTTAGTCAGGTGAGATGGAATCTTACATAATGTATCTTATTTTTGGGAGTGACCTTCCCATCACATCTGTCATATATATAACCTAAAATGATGGACATCATATTTACAGGTCATCCTTACATTCAAAGGAAGAGAGTTTTGCAAGGTGCATACACCAGTGGGAAACTAATTTGGAGGCCATTCCAGAATTCTGTTTAGCACAGAGCCAAATCTCCTGCCTGATTTGAAGGATGAGAGCCTGAGAAGAGATAGGCCTCAAGCACTATAAAGACTAGTACTCTCCTTATAGTTACAGGAGAAATTAATTTGATCATTTATCACTAGAAAAGGAAAATCTTTAAAGAACTATATCACTGATGTGCCTCTTTTTCTTCTAATAAGTACGAAATGATAATTTCCCCCATTTTTTTTGCAACAGAGATGAATTTGAAGCCAAACTACATAATATTCTTATTTTAACATTTCCCCCAGCCCCCCTTTTTCTGGATGACACTTTAGAGGTTGAAATTTATAATAATTTTGAGGGAATGTTTCTAGGATTATGAGGAAAACAAATGTATGTTATGTACTTCAGAACCTGACTATTCCTACCTACTGTACAAAGCATTCTTTTTTTCTTCCCCAGAAGTAGGGTTATGAAAGAGAAGACAGAAGAAGATAAGAATAAAGGAAAGAAGAAAGAAAAATCAAAGCGAATACAAAGAAAATAAATAAAACGAGAAAATTAAAAAGGAAATGAGAAAATTGAAAAGGAATTTAATACTGGATTGGGATAAAGAAATTTGTCACCTTTACCACTGGGTAGGGTTCAGAATGAGGTGAGATGTCCCTAAGGGAGAATGTGGATGCCAACTCCTTACCTTATAATTCCTCAGGAATATTGCCCAATGAGATGAACTAATTCTTACTGCTTTATGGAGAATGCTTCCTAGACTATGAATTTGTTAAATTTGTTATAGATACTCTACCTTAATAAACAAGAGAATTGAGTTATGGGGTTAGCATTTTGAGGTTTAGCTCCTGGGGTTGTGTATTAAAATATAATGTATACATACTAAAAACTAACCTACAAAGAAAATATAATGTAATATACACTAAAATATGGGAGGCCACTGACAGAAGTAATGTTTTGAAGAAATGGAGACAACTACACAAAGAAGGTGTCATTTTCCTACATCTTAAAGAACGAGGTGTTTTAGGTAGAGAGTGGAATGGCATGTGAATGGGTGGGAAAGATCAAAGTTGGTGAGGTTAGTATGCCATTACAGTATGATAAATCTCAAAGTTCAGGTGTAAGAATCACCCTAATGAAGAGAAATTTCATCAAGTAAATTAACAAAGACAAGGTTAATTTGTGCTATTAAGAGTTCTTGCTAGCAGCCCATTTTTCATGTCTTAATCATAAAAGGTGATAAGTTAGTACTAGTGAAAGATCAATTGGAAGAAAAGAAAAGTACATCTGAGAGATTATGTTCCATTCAGTTAGTCCCCTGACCAGCCCTCAAAAGAAATGAAAATAGCTTCATAATGGCAGTTTCTTTCTCTCTCTCTTACTTAGGCATGTGCGTAGTAAGTATCTATAAATTACATTGAAGAGACAGCTTGTTTGTGGCTTGCCTGGAGCAGAGACACAAGGGATGGGGATGCTTGCACTTGATGCCCCTTTTATGCTCATAGAAATGAGTCCTGGGAGGCTTCTCTCTCTTAACAATGTTATGCTGGCCTAACAAGGACCCTTTTAAAAAATTCAGATGATGCAATTTATCTCCTTAGTAGATGTATGTTTGCTATACATATTTTAGAGCTAAAAGAGAACAATAGGAGTCTGAAAGCATTATTCTATTTGATGCAATATTTTTTATCAAGATTTTTATTGGTCTGATTTATGGAGTTAGTTTATGAAGCCAACGTATGGCAGGCTCTTTACCTCAAGACCCTATACTCAATATCTTGCAAGGGCATATTATTATCACTTTTTTATTAATTTCTTCTTGACATAGACCTGATATGCAAGTTTACGATGAGTAGTTATTGATGAAAAGAATTTATTAAAAAATTCCCACTATTTTCAGTAGTTTCTAAAAATAAACATTAAATACTATATGTATACACAAAATAGTTCATATTCTATATGTTATAGATATTACTGATGTTGCTTAATAATTTTCCATATGTAATTATATATCCAAAATGGTGGTTCTTCACATTTCAGATGGTCATAGGATATTTTTAAATGGATGGAAGTCCAAGCATAGAGAATTTTGCATGTAATTTTAAAGAGCTTCTAAATCCTCTAAAGCATAAGGTGCTATATTTGGATTTCAGAATAAGGACCCTTGATTCAATTCATTTTTATTTTATTTGTACATATTAGATATTTTCTGTGGTTTCTGAGACCCCTTAGCCTCTATTTCTGGGAAGTTTTTCCACTCATGGCATTTTCAGAAGGAGGAAGTCTAGTAAGTATGCTTAATCATCTCCTTTTCCAACTGAGTAGACTGGATTAGGCACATGATATAACACAAAGTTTCTAGCTGGCTAGAAATCTGTTCCACTTTTTCCCTTTAGGAAATTTGAACTCAGAAACATGTAGATTCTAACTGAAGAAAGAAATGATATCTATTATTAGAAGTGCTTTGTGAGTGACACACAGAATAAATAAGGGCAAATCTACAACTAAACACTTGAAAGTGAAAAGTGTTAATATAAGAGATAAAAAGAAAATATTAAATCTATACTCCCAAAAAAACCCAGGTCACCACAGAATAATAATAAGAAATGTGTGGGGAGACATTCAGTGGTGGCAATGGATGCCAGAAGATATTGAAGGAATAGCCTTAAACTGGAAGCTTAGAATTCATCGTAGCAAAAGTGAGGATGTGCAGACATAGTGTTACTGCAATTTCTTCATTCAAAAGCCAGCTCACCACGTGTCATTCTATAGTCGTCCTCCACTAGTCAACACATCCTGCCCACTCATTCAGAGCTCCCATTGACTTCTTAAGGAAAACCCCCTAAATAAGGGACCAAAGGAAACAAATATATAGGGGAAAAAAAAAGAGGTCATAGGAAACAAAGGCAAACTGGAAGTCAAAAAAATCATCAAAGAAAACAATTTAGTTGATCAGGAATAAGGAATGATCCCAGGATCCTAAACAAGAGCAGGATGCTACAAAAGGAATATTCCCACAGCAAATAAACACTCTTAACTATTAAAATTACGGTACTAGAAATGAAAAATGTAACAGAGAGTTTGTAATGTAAAATTGATAAAATATCCCAGTAAAGAGAATGAAAGAAAAGATTAAAATACTACAAATGAGATAAAAGAATTAAAGGATCAATTCAGAATTTTTCACAGAAAAACAAAAAGAATTCTAGAAAGGGAAGGGTGCCTGGGTGGCTCAGTGGTTGAGCATTTGGCTTTGGCTCAGGTCAGGTTGTGATCCTGGGGTCGGGAGATGGATTCCTGCATCGGGCTCCCTGCAGAGAGCCTGCTTCTCCCTCTGCCTATGTCTCTGCCTCTCTCTATGTATCTCTTGTGAATAAATAAATAAAGTCTTAAAAAAAAAAAAAAAAAGGATTCCAGAATGTGAAATAGGGAAAGGAATTCTCCAGGACAGAAGGACTTAAATTTAGAGATTTAAATGGTAAACAAGTAACAATAAGATTTGCCCCACAGTTGTTGACTAATTATAGTTATAATTGTTAGGACGGCATGATTATTATGACACAAAAGGAATCTGAGAAAAGATCCAGACATATACAGGAAGTTGAAAAACAGAAAAGGTAATTCTAGAAATCAGCAGGGAATGTTGAAACTCTTGGATGACTATTTCAGAGATAATTTGTTGTTTCTAGAGAGAAAATAAAATCAAATTTCTACTTCATGTCATACACAAGGATAAATTTCAAATAGTTCAAAATCTAAATATAAAGAAGCAATTAACTTTAATATGGAAGAAGAAAAAAATTATAACTATGGATTAGGAATTATTTTCTCAAACTAAAAAGTACATTTTTTACAGGAAAAGATCAAGGGTTTTGAGTATAACCAGTTGAAATATTTTATTTAAAAAAAAGACATCATGAGGCTCCTGGGTGGTGCAGTTGGTTGTGTCTGACTCTTGGTTTCAGCTCAGATTGTGATCTCAGGGTTGTGAGATTGAGCCCTGAGTTGGGATCCTTGCTCAATGCAGAATCTCTCTCCCTCTCCCTCTGCCCTTCCCCGCTGTGCTTTCTCTCTAACATTAATAAATAAATCTTTAAAAAAGTCTTAAAAAGACTTCATAAGTAATCTTAAGACAAACCAGAGGGAAGATCATTACTACGTATATCTCTGTCAAAGGATAGAATGCAGAATTTGTGTTCTACTGACCAATAGGAAAAATAAATGGAAATATGAGCAAATGAATTATAGGAGCAAAATATAGACAAGAAAACTTGAGGCTAGTAACAATTAAGAGGTTTTCAAATTTAGTGAGAATCAGAGACATGCAACTTGAAGTCAATAAAATATTATTTCACACTAAATAAGCTAGAAACATTATTAAGTTCTAATAATACTAAGTATTGGCAAGGATATGGTTAAATGGTTCTGCTACTCTGAGCTTGAATATCATAGAATGTCTTTTTGAACATTTCTATAGTTGCTTGCCTGTTTTAAAAACATAATACATAATTAAAATTTTTGAGGTAATACTTTTCACTGTCTTGAAACAAGCTGAATATCACAGGGATTATCTGTGTACAGTTGTAAAGGACTCTTGTTTTCTGAAAGCATCTTTGGCTTTTTATTTAAGGTTAGATTATTACTATTAGCAGCTTTCTAATTTTTTCTAACATTCAGCAGCCTTCTAATTTTTTCTGACATTCAGTGTTGGTATATTTTTTCTAGAAAATGATCTTTTTGTTGATATTTTAGTATTCTTTAAACTAGAGTTGACATTGTAAATTTTAATAATTTGAAAAATCTTGTGTCTGGGGGTTACATTTTCTTCCTCATTCTTATTATGGAGTCATGCTTTTTCTCTTTAGTTTTTACTAAACTTGCTGTAAGTTTATTTGTTGGCTTTTTCAAAAATCCAGTCTTTTGATTAGTGAATTAATTCTCTGCATTTTTTAAAAAATATTTTATTTATTTATTCATGAGAGACACAGAGAGAGGCAGAGACAGAGGCAGAGGGAGAAGCCGGCTTCTAGATGAATGCTCCTCTCCAACAGGAATGAGGATTACCCACATGGCTATTTAGCCCAGAGGAACCATTACTTAAAGGAAAGCAGTGACAAGTTGATCTTGGCACCTTGATCAGTAACAGTCATTGCAATGGTTGGTTAACTCTATACCATGACTCCATTTATTTTTTTAATCCTTAGTGGCAATACCCTGCCCCACCCCCCCACCCCCATCCCTTCTGCTGTGTTCACCAGAAGGGCAGGCTCACTTGTTCCTTCAACCTCTCTGAAGGTCATACTGATGTAATTTTGGAATATAGGTGAGGTTTGGTGGGATGAGGTCTGGAGCTGATGACCAAGAAAGAATTCTTCAAATGTCCTTGGTGCAAAATGGTGGTTTTATTAAAAGCATGGGGACAGGACCCAAGGGCAGGAAGAGTTGCTGCCCTGGGTGTGTGAAGGGTGGCTAATTATATACCTGGAGTTGGGGGAAATAAAGAAAAGAGAGGTTTCAAGAGGATTTTTGTATGTTAAAGAGGACCTACAAGACACTGGAGGCCAAGCCCTTGTCAAGTTAAGGTTGTTTTTCCCTCTAGCAAAGCATTAAGATAGTTGGGAACTTCTTGGAGGAGTGTCACACTTATCCCACCCAGGAGTGAGGGGGGTGGTGTGGGCAGGGAGGGTTGCAGGATGTGAGCTTGTGCTTTGTCACTAGCTAACCCTCTGCTCTCTCATCAATACTCTGCTTGGTTCCCTTATTTACTTGTAGGCTAGGTGACTGCACAGAGTTCTGGTCTCCAGCCATATATTGTCATGGTAATAAATACCATACCTTGCCTCCTTCAAGATTTTTCACTTTTAATTCTTAAAAAAACCTTTCCTTTTCTTAAAAAAAAAAAAGAAAGAAAAAAGAGAACACCGCAAGAACACCTTTTTGAAATAAAAAAGTTCAGAATTTCAAAACAATTTTTCTTCTCTGTGGGCATTGTGAACCTATTTTGGATGTCAAAAAAAATCATCTAAACGAAAATAACCATATCAAATATTGAAGAATCCTTTTTTCTCTTTGCTTTCCTGCTATTTACAAAATCGATTCTTGAGGCCACATGGGTTTCTCTCATTGACCAGGGGAAGGATTATGTGCAAGGAAGCAAAGGAAAACTAAGGAAAAAATTAATATTTCAAAACATTAGTTTGTTACATTGATATTTGTAGTGCTCTGTTTTTGCTTGAAAACACTTCCTTTTACCTTCCCATTTATTAACTTGTGTAGCCTCAGGCATGAATGTTAACCACAGAGACAAGCTGAGCTCAGATCCTGGATTCAGTTACTCATAGCTTCTTCTCCAGTACTTTGAGTGTAAACTGAATTTTGTTATTAAGGCTCAGTTTACATATTTGCAAATTTGGGCTGAAAACAGTACCCATTTCATAGGTTTTGATGAAGTTTAAGTAATAAGCATATGTAAAATACACACTGGATTATATGTAAGCATTAGACTCTCATTTTTATCAATGCCATTTCTCAAGACATATCTCCTACTATCTCAACTTAACACTTTACCGTTTTCCTGTTCCTTTGCCAGTCTGTACTACCCACATTTAAGTTTTAAAAATTAAAATTATATACACCTATATTTACTCTCCTGGCTTGGAGAATACAAGATATATGTTTTTCATCTGTGTATATCCCCCACCCATCCTGTTAGAGCAAGTATTTCACATTGGAGTTTATTTTAAAGCATTTTACTCTTTACTAGCTTGTCAAGAAAATAGATGATCATTATATATGATTTTGAGGAAGTAGGAAAGTATAAAATAGAGATGACCGGAGTTATCATTTTGGTGTAATCACTAATAAAGTCTTTTAAAAAATTCCTTTTATTGAAGAGAAATGAACCAATCAAAAGGGTACATCTTATTGTATATTTTAAATTTTGAACAATTAAGAAATCACTCTATTCTTTGTCTCAACCTCTACCATTCTCAAAGATCTTCACATGATTTTTTTTTTATTTTTTTTTTTACAGTTCTAGAGTTCAGAAGTCTAAAATCAATAATTTGGCAGGACTATATTCCTTCTGGAGGCTTAAGGGGAAAATGATTTCCTTACTTTTTCTAGTTTACAGAGTTTATCTGCTTATTTTGGATTTTGATCTCTTTTTCTATCTTCAAAACATCACCCCACGTTTGGTTCCATTGCCGTCTCTTTATAACTTTGACTCTTCCTGTTTCCTTCCTATTTTGCCCACTCAGATAATCCAGGATAATTTCTACAGGACAAAGCCATTAATTTAATCATGTCTGCAAAGTTTTTTGTATGTAAGATATAACAGATTCATTGTTCTAAGGATGAGAACATGAACATCTTTAGGAGGACATTATTCTGTCTACCTTAGTAACCATTAACCTGACTTTTTACTTTATTTTATTTTTTACTTCTCATAGGTATTTTTTAATCATTTTATTTAATTTTCTTCATGATAAATGTACTCCTTAATCCCCATCCCCTTTCTCCTCCTTTCCCCTTCCCCTCTGGTAACCATCAGTTTGTTCTCTATAGTTAAGACTCTGTTTCTCGATTTGTCTCTCTCTCTTTTTCCTTTGCTTATTTGTTTTTTCTTGAATTCCACATGAGTGAGATCATATGGTATTTGTCTTTCTCTGACGGACTCATTTCATTTAGCATTATACTCTCGGGCTCCATTCAGGAAACTGACTTGTAATAATCTCGATTAGCTTGACTATTTTTGAATTTATATAAATGAAGTCTTTATATAAATGTACCCTTTGGTGTCTAACATCTTTCCACTCAACATTCTATTTGTGAGGTTTATCCATATTGCTGCACATAGCAGTGATATGATATTTTCATTGCTGCATGGTATTCCATTATAGTAACATTATATAATTTATTCATTCTATTACTGATCAGCTTTTACATTTTTATTCTTTTTAGTTATTATGAATAATATTGTTATAAATCATCTCATACATTTTTTTCTAATACTTCTATACATGTGTGCTTTATGGGGTGTATACCTAAACGTGGATTTCTGGGCCAAAGATAATGCAGATGTGTAACTTTAGATGCTTCCCACCAGGTTTTTAAAGTGGTATACTAATTTACACTTCCACAGGAAGGTAGAAGAGTTTCAGTTGTTCCACATCTTTGGCAACCTGTGGTGTGTGTCAGTGTTTTACATTTTAGCTGTTCCTGAGGATATATGATGGTATTTTATTGTGCATTTGCATGTCTACTGATGTTAGCATTTTTTGATATATCTCTTGTCCATTGTACATCTTGTCCATTGTACATCCTTGAGAGTGCCTTCTCAAGGTTTTGCTAACTTTTCTACTGTGTTAGCTGTCATTCTGTCATTGATTTCTCTGAATTCTTTATGTATTCTGGATTAAAATTCTTTGTTGGTTGTATGAATGGAAAATATCTTCTCCTGTTCTATGGCTAGTTCTTTTAATCTCCTAGTAGTACCTATTGATAAATAGAAGTTCTTGACTTTAACAGTTCAATTTATCATTTTCTATCCTTATGAATGGTGTCTTTTGTTCTTTCTATCTTAGCATGAAAAAGGCATCTTCTATGTTGTCTGCTAGAAATTTTATTGTTTTCCTTTTAAGTTTAGATCTTAAATCTACATGGAAATGAATTTTGTGTATGTTATGACATAAAGGTCAAGATTCTGTTTCTTTCCTTAAGAAAGATTCTATATTCTATTACATTAATTTCTCTTTAACTATTTTTAAATATCTTCTGTACTCTTAATTATTGTAGCCTCATAAGTCTTGTTATCTAGTATCTTTATTTTTTTTAGATTGTAGCAGCCTAATTTTGTCTATTCCCATACTTACAATATGACCTTCTTTTATGCTACTTTATCCAGTCACCATTTCAAACCCCTAATCTCTTTCATAGCTTTCCTTGGCAGTTTCTGCACATACTATGTTCATTTCCTTATATGCAGTTCATTCTAGTATGACTTCTTCTCCCTTCATTACACTGACCATACTCTAGACACTAGTGGTCACCCAATTTAGAAATCCAATGGACACACTTCTTTCTTCATTTTATTTGAACTCTCAAAGCCTTCAAAACAGTTGGCCATTTTGCTACTTGAAATGCTCCTTTGGATTCTAGAAGAACTTCCCATATTGGTGTTAACTTCTACCTCATATGCTATTACTTAGAAATCTCTTTTGCTTTCATTTCCCCTTTATTGTACTTGTAAATGTTAACATTTTTCAGCAGCTGACTATCATATGTTCTTTAGTTAGTTTTTAACCATCTACTATGATATAAGCTGTTGCTTTGAGATCAATTCTTTTGTTGTGTTAAGAAGTTCTACACAGGAGTGATGTTAAATTGTACTATTTACATTTAATAGTATTGGGCATGAAAATTAGAGCCAAAGTAAGATACTACTCTATATTCACCAGTATAGCTAAAATGAAAAGCACTGACAAAAACCAAGTGTTGGCAAGAGTGCAGCAGCAGCCAGAGCTCTATTACTCTGCTGGTGTAAGTATACATTTGCATATTACCTTAAAATTTTTGAAAGTAATACTTTTACTCCCTCTTTGTCTCTTCTTTTCTTGTGGAACTCTAGTTTCACATATATTAGATCTTTTCTATACCACATTTTCCCCTTACTGAAAAAAGTATTACCCATGATTTTTTTCTAGCTTATATTCTTCAGCCTGTGTAAATTCTTCTGACTTGGATTCCAGGTTCCTAATCCTCTTTTCTTCTTTCTTACTTGAGGTTAAATATAATTACTGAGTTCTTAATTTGAGGGGATTTTTTCTTGTAATTTTTCTTCTAATTTTTTTATAGATTCCCATTTCTGTGAGAGAAATCTTTTATTTCCTCCTACCATGTTTTAAACATAGATAATCAGATATAGTCATCACATTTTAAACATGATAATCATAAGGTTTTGTTTTTTGTTTTTTGTTTTTTTTGATAATCATAAGTTTTAAAGTATATCTCAGATACGATAATTCTAACATCTGGATATCCTCTTCATTTGTTTCTATTATCTTTTTCCCCCTTTATCTCAGTTTGCTGGTGTTTGAATGTGCATGTGTGTGCTTAATTATGAAGAAAAATACTGAGCCTTTAGAAGCTATCTTCCTCTACAAATGGCTTATTTTTGCTTTAGTCAGGACAGATCACTTTCATATATTCCCTGACTGAATTGTTTTTGAACTGAGTTTATACATTCATTATTTTAATTGTGAGTTTGGGGTCTTGACAAGGTTTCCTCTTCACTGGTAGAATCTGATCTTCAATTTTTGTCTCAACAGCACTGTCTTCCCAAGACTTGATTTTTAACTTGTGAATTGCTGCTTTCTGTTGACTGAGCTTTTTTGCCTTATATAGTTTACAAATGAGCAAATACTTCAAGCAGTAAAATGCTACAACATGTTATATTCCTGCTTTTTACATTCTTTTTTCTGGGATCTTGGCCCTTTAAGTGCTGGCCGCTATCATGGTGGCTCCAAGCCTGCTGGCCTGCCTTCCTTCCTTCCTTCCTTCCTTCCTTCCTTCCTTCCTTCCTAGCTCTGTACAATTGCTAAGAGTTGTAGCTTGTTTCTCTGACTCTTAGCTGTCCCCTTTTTGCTGAACTTTTTGTACACTTAGTTTGGATTCTTAAGAATAACAAATATTTTGAGGGAAAAGGAAGCACACAGATTAGGTTCACATTAATATGCTATTCTTCTTTCCCAACTTTTGGATCCTCAAATTCTGGTTACTTTGGTGACTTTTCCAGTGCCTCATATAGCTTATTTTTCTCAACCAGATTTTTTTTTAAGGATTTTATTTATTTATTCATGAGAGAGACAGAGAAAGAGAGGCAGAGACACAGGCAGAGGGAGAAGCAGGCTCCATGCAGGGAGCCCGTTGTGGGACTCGATACCAGGACTCTAGGATCACGCCCTGGGCCAAAGGCAGGTGCTCAACCGCTGAGCCACCCAGGCATCCCTTCAACCAGATTTTTACTTGTTTCTAGTGAGAAGGTTGGCTGCAAGTTAGTTTGACATAACCAGAATTAGAAGTCCTCAATGTATTTGTGTGTATTCTTTCTGAAACTGATTGAGGTATATAGTGAATATAAATTTTGATATCCTATTTTCCATATTTCATAAGCCTTTTCTTTCTCACCTTGTTATAAATTTCAAAAACATATTTTTAAATACCTGAATCATATTCTATTATATGGATAATAAAATTATCCATGAATTAACTATCTCTTCAATATTGAGCTTTTTATTTGGGTTTCAAAGTTTAACTATTAAATATAATTATAAGAGTAGCTTTCTCTAGTTGTAAGAAGTATTCATGAAATGTTAAGTTTAAATTATAGTCATGATGATCAATAAAACTCACATATCTACTATGAGCATAGGTCACTGTGTTAGTTGTGGCAGAGGATACAAAATATATAGAGAAATCCTTGTCCTTCAGACAACATATTTGGAGACACAAAGCATAGATTAGAAAAACAGTATAGACTGGCTTTTCATCAGAACTTCATGCATGGGGATGCCTGGGTGGCTCAGCGGTTGACCATCTACCTTTGGCTCAGGGCGGATCCTGGAGTCCTGGGATCGAGTCCCACACTGGGCTCCCTGCATGGAGCCTGCTTCTCCCTCTGCCTGTGTCTCTGCCTCTCTCTCTGTGTCTCTCATGAATAAATAAATAAATAAAATCTTATAAAAAAAAAGAACTTCATGAATGGTACATGTAAAAAGAATGGGAATAGTCAAAGGGGAAAAAGATCATTTAGTCATTGGAAAGGAAGGAAAAAGTTTATGAATGTAATGTGACCTGAGATGGATTGGGTTTTATTGAGTGGGATGAGGAAGGAATACAGCTTTAATTATTTTCTAGTTGCTTTTCTTATTTTTTACCTAAGGTTGTTTTGGAGGTATTATTTCTAAGATGTGTATGGTTGCATTTTCCTCTGTGTGAAAAAAAATTACCATTGATGGATATTTCATGGTCTATAAATCTGTTTCAGTTGAATAAATACATTTAACCTGAAATACTAGATCACAGGAAGTTTGCTGACAAACTGCATATCTGACAACCCTCAGTATGCAAATATTAGGGCTGTATTTTGCTTTGCCAATTGAAAAAAGAAGAAGTTCATGATCTCATTTTCTCCCCTGCCCAGAGACAAAGGCAGGATATGCAGATAAACAAATGACTAGCAGTGGTTTGGAGAATAGATAGTGCACCAAAGCAGAAAATCCCTGAAATCACCAGCGAGCAAGAATGTATCAAACACTTGCGTATATATTATATTTAATTATTACATTACACTGTAGGAATAAGCATTGTTATTCCACTTTTAAGGTGAGAAAATTGTTCAAAGTCAAAATACTAGAAAAAGATGAGTCTTCATTTGGAGTTTGTCTGAAATCCATATTCTTTTTACTAAAGTGAATTAGTTCCATTAACCAAACTATATCCAAAATAAAACCTCTTATATTATTTCAGGATAAATTTGTACATTCAGAAAGAGGACACCACATATGATGTTTATATCACTAAAAGTTAACCCATATAATCATTTAATCATGTGTGTTTATCCCCTGTTAAAACTGAAGGCCTTTGAATCAAATTGATTTCCTAAATCCTTCCTATGAAGGGCTTTGCAAGTCCTATAAAGGGTCTTGGCAGGACAAGTCTAGGGCCTGAGCCAGAGTCCTTTCCTTTACTCAGATATCACAATAGTGACCATAGTAAAGCACAATAAACATATAATAAATATTTTATCTTTGCTAATATCTATTGTGGGTAAGATTGCATATGCACAAATTTAGCTGGAAGCAATGTGAATTGACTTAGTACTTATAGAAAACATACATAAATATTCTGTCAAGAAACATAAAAGTGTTTACTCTTATTGATCCAGTAATTATACTCCTGAGAATGTATGCTAACTAAATAATTTAACAGATGGCAATTCTATAGACAATGTTAGGCTTTTCCAGATTGCGAAGGAGAGACATATTCAGGTTATATAAGGAGATGAGGCCTGTTAAGGATGTGGAAGCCCATAAGACCTTCTCAGCAGCTGGTAGCATGGAGAATTTTGTCACTATTCTCAACAGAACCTCTAGTAGTCCAGCAACAGCCTTATGGCCTGACTTTCACAAGTCCACACCATTGCTCCCCCTTTGCCTCAGTTTCTGTGTCTAGCACTGCCTCTCTTAAAGTCTAACATTTCTGCTATTAAAGTGTGCCCAGCTCTTGTTTTAATTCATTTTTCACTTACAATAGCAAGCCTCTTTTGATAGCTTACTATGTGCCAGTCATGATTCTAATAACTTAGCATGTTATCACTCATTTAATTTTCACAATCCTCTTATGGAGAAGGTATTTTTATTATTACCATTTTATAACTGGGAAAAGTAAGGCACTGAGAAGTTAATCAATGAGAACAAATCCCCCAGATAGAAAATAAAGGCACTACGTTTCAAAACTAGGCAATTATTCAGTATACTGTACTGCTTTTCAAAAGAGGAAGAGGTTGAAAGCAATACAAATATATTTGAGAAACATTAGCACTAGCTTGGAATGTAAGTCCATTGGGATAAAAGGGATCACTCAAGAAGAGAGTGTAAAAAGAAAAGACAGACAAGAGGTGAGTCTTGAAAAATGCCAACATCTGGAGACAATAGAGGACATGCAAGAGCAAGAGAGACTTAAAAGGAGCAGCAAGTGAGGTAGAAGCAATGCTTGGGTGAGCAGTCTTCCAGAGACTAAGAGAAAAGAGCATTTCAAGAAGGAGAAAAGGATCCATTCTTTTTACTGCTTGTTATATATCACATAATATAGAGAAATGTTTCCCTTGGAGTTTTCAACAGGGTGATCATTAGCTCCTAGAGTTATGTTTGCATATGAAGACAGGAGTCATACTCGAGTGAGATAAGGAAATGGAAGTGGTGTGTCAGCAACTCCTTAGGCATTTGACAATGAAAGAGACTGGGGACTTGGAATGGTAGCTGGCAGAGAAAGTGATAGCAAGGGAAGATTATGTTTGTTTATTTTAAAAGGAAGGGGGTGGGGAGGGGCAGAGGGAGAGAAAGAGGAAGGGAGAGAATCTCAAGCAGACTACCCACTGAGTGCAGAGCCTAACTCAGGCTCAATTTCATGACCCAGAGATCATGACCTGAGCTGAAACCAAGAGTCAGACATTTAACGGACTGAGCCACCCAGGTATCCCTGGGGGGATATGTTTTTAAATATGAAAGGAAGACATTGGAGTATGTTTGTATGCTCTGGGGAATGATGCAGTAGAAGAGGAGTAGAGACATGAGTGAGAAAGGAATGATTGATAATTTAGATCTTGGGAAGACGAGAAGAAAAGGGACACAGAGTCTAGGTAGAAGTTCTTTCTGTTTTAGGAGGAGTAATGCTTTCTCCCCGGTACTAGAGATGAAGGAGAAGATGGATATAGAGGCAGGTATGAGAAAGTGAGGACTGTGGTTTTTTTATGTAATCAATAACACATGAAGTGAAGTCATCCATTAAGGATGGAAACAGACTTTAAGAGGCTGAGGTCAAAGAATTATAGCATTGAAGGTAATTAGCAAGGAAGTGCTAGTAATAGGAATTTGTGTACAGTTGGTATGATGTTTGAAATTGATATTTCAGCTTCAATGCATTTTCTCCTGACAAGGCCAGGGCTACGTTCTGATAATAGGTCTTTGAAAATTTTGTTAATGATACAGCATGAAGAGGGGGGGTAGTGTAGGCTCCAGGAACTGGGATGTTCTTGGTCTGGAAGTTGGTCTGAAGTGTGTGTGCATCTCCTGCTGTACTGTAGGAATGATCGACAAGTAGGATGAGGCTGAGCCCACTGGCAGGTGGGGTGCGGGAATCTAAGGAGGGAGAACAGAATTCTGGCTGCAGAGAGCCTCTTAACCCTCACTTGAAATCTGAAAGTCAGATAGAACTATGATACACTCTTTATCCTCCAAAGTTTTCTTTTTTTTTTTCTTCGAAATACATTTATGTGTATAACCATGTTTTAAATTCTGGAACTACAATTCTAGTCTAGACATCAATTTACTTCTGGAGAACTCTGTGTGCCATATCAGGCTCTTTGCTCCTCCTCCTTCCACTGCATCCTGTCCAACATTTCCAGGATAGTATTCCCAAGACCTCATATTTATCACATTCCCCAACATTTATAACATTTTTCAATTTATGTCAGAATAAATCTGGAACCAGGCTGCCAATCCAGTCTCATTTTTGTAATTTTGTATATGACATTCTCATAGTGAAGAAAGGCTTGAGAGGCCACCAACTCCAAGTATGTATCCTGCACCTTACTTTCTATGACCATGAGAAAGTTACCTAACTTTTATACGTTGTGTTCCTCATCTTTAAGGTGGTTTTGCTCATTGTCTGAGGTAGTTATAAATATTAGATGAGATGATATATTTAGTGCATCCCACAGAGTCCCAGGTACATGCTTAGCCCTAAAAAAATGGGTCTATTCAATTTACTGTTTTTAATAACTGGGATATGACAGTTCATTTAGTGTTCATCAGTGAGTTTATTATCTATATTGTCTTTGTATAATTATAGGTAAACATGGAATATTTAGGGTTAAACTTTTACATTTTCAGAGTTGCCTTTTATATCGACATATTTTTCAGAAGGATCTGAGCAGTTGATTAGGATGATGTTCTTTTGAAAGTTTCTATTATATTAATTAGCATTCCAATTGGAATTCATTTCCTTAAAACCTTTTAAAATTAATTTATATGTTGAAATTTGTATGTATTCCCTCAGTTCATCTACTCATTCTCCTTTTTGTTAATTTGTTCAACAAGAACTTACTGGAGGTCTATTTTGTTAAGCACTGGGAAGGGTGCAAGGAACATGAATAAGACAAGAATCTGGCTGAGATAGCTAGTTGCCCCCAAGTATCTGTTCTCCATTATTCCATGGAAGTAGAATTTTGAGCTGAGCCTATGTAAATAAATATTACATTTCCTAGTCTTCTTTGCAGCTAAATGGTTGACTGTTCTGCTTAGTGTGAAGTATTTTAAAGTGATGGGTGACACGTTTCCAGAAACTTCTTCATAAGAAAGCTTGAGTATTCTCTTTGCTCTTTTCTCCCTCTTTTATTTCTCCAAACAACAGTTTAAATTTTAGAGTGATGTCTAGATCTCCATGTTGGACCATGGGAATGAAGGCTATACTCCAGGGAAGTGGAGACCAAAGACTAGAAGCAGTTGTATTCAGAGATGTGCAGAAGGTCTGTCGTGGATTGGCTGTACCTACACTTAGTCATGACAGAGAAAAGACCCTATTTTATTTAAGCCAACGTTTTTGGATCTCTGTTACTTGAAGTGGAGCCTGACTTTAATTGAAATCCAATCCCAGCCTTTATTCTAAAAGCTTCCAACTTCATGGGACAGATGTATTTATAGGGAAACTAATTACTTACACCAAGAGGGCTTAGGAAGCTGAACTAATACTACTTTATTTACAAATGGATTTTAACATTTTGTTTTTTCAATCAGTAATTTGAATACCATTTTCTGTTTAGCTGTTTCTATAGAATGCCAATAGAAATAATTGACAAATTTTTTTTTAAAAAAACTATTAAAAGGATCATATTGACAATTTTAAAAATGAATCATGGTTGTTTTGGTATTACTCAAACATACCTTGGGAGTAATAATTTGAAAATTTTGGTTAAACATGTTATTGAGTAGCTTTGACAGCCAATATTGTGAAATTAGTTTGTCTATAGTCACGTGTAAATGAAGGTACTGAGATGGAAATTGTACTCATAGCCACAGGCTTATAAAACTTGAACAAATTCAGGCCCGTAAGTGGTTAGCCTATATAAAGGTTGTAAGTGTGGCTTTCATGTGGCTTTTCCCTTCTTGCCTGAAAAATATTATTTTATGCCATTTAATTTAAATGCCAAATACTTAATTAGTATAAATATTTTCACTCCTACAACATTTAGCTCTTTCATGTTCATTTAATTCTGTTCAAAGGTTAATTCCTTTTTTGCTATTTGCTCAATGGTGATAGGTAATAAATGGTGAATTATATCCATAATTATTGTTATCAGGAGAAATGATTACATTTATTGAAAGCACATGTAGCAATAATTTTTACCTTATTCTGAAGATTCTCTTTAAAAATTCATAATAAATCTCATGATAACTTTTCAGGTAACATTTGCTATATGTCACTATCATGCAGTAAATGTGAGTAATTTACAAAACTTTCTTAAAGTGGCTTCAAAATGAGGGCAAAAGGAGAAAGTCCCATTATTCAAAGTAATCCTTTTCATAAGCTTATTGTAAAAAATTTCAAGAACTTCAAAAAACTATTAACTACAGATTTATCATAAACTCTCATTATTAAGTCTATTAGTAAAACCAGAAATCCAATTTCAAAAGACTGTAAAAATAAGATTATCTGCTATACAACATATATTTGAAAGGTAAATTTTCACTGGGAAACAAAGCCAAAATCCAGCACTACATGCTGCTCCCATTTCCCTGTCTTATTTTGGTGGCATGTGCTCAGCCACTTAAAAGTTTCTACCATCTGATATTCATGCCTAATAAAATTTGGCATGGAAATGCCTTTTCTCTCTGGGCCCTTCAAAAAGTTCAGTGTGGTAGATTGCGGTGTCCCATTCTTAACACTGGCTATGGGTTTAGCCATGTGGCTGCTTAAGTCAATGGAATATCAGCACACATTGATACAAGCAGAGTCTTGACAAGTGCTTATACTTTATACCTTGCCCTCTTGGAAGGTTTCTGCCATTGTGTGAAGAAGGCTCGAATGAGAGAGGGATCTAGCCATCTCAACTATTCTATCCACCCTAGATGGACTTTGGCAAGGTGTCAAATTGGACCATCTAACCATAACAGAGTATCCAGCTGACTGAAGCCAAATGAATTAGCCCAAGCAAAACTAGTAGAATTGCCCATTAAATCTACAGAATTGTGGGAGATACTAAACTATTGTTATTTTAATAAAAAATTTGGGGTGATTTTTATGCAGCAATAGATTACTGATGTAGAAATTGTCCTTTAGTTAAGTCAATCCACTCATCTATTAGGCCAATTACTTCCAGGTAATGCAATGTTTAGTAAGTTTGGTGAATTCTGTGGGAGTACTCCCCTTGCAGCACATCTTTTACATAAAATGAGTTCCTGGTTGGAGGCAATGTTGATAGAAATCTCTAGGCTGCAGTTGACTTTCTTTTAGACCATAGGTGGGGCTTTTGTCAGAAATATTGTCAGCAAGAAAGGAAAATTCATTTCCCATGAGGATAGATCACTATTCCCTCCATGATGAAGGGCATCTAATATAAATGACATAGGACATAATCTTCCAAGATAAATGATTTTTTTGTGTCCATAAAATTGAGTCACCATTCTTATTAAATAAGATAAGTAAAAAATAAGTTAATTAAATGAGATTTTAAATTAACATTGAAAAGGGACATATACATGTTTTGTTGCAATTACGATGGACTGAGGAAAGGGTTGATTTTGTGCCATCTCTTGCATGTAAGAGAAAAGTGAATCCAGAGTTGCAAGTCTCTCCTCCACCCCAAAAACAGTACTGAGATTTGGAAGTGGAATATTAACACATAGGATAAGTAACTGTAGTTCTAAATCTCAGGTTATGCTTGGTGGGGAGACTGTGCTTATCATGAGGGAATATTTCATCTGGCTTCATAATAAGGATACTGTTGGTCAGGCAGAGGCAGAGCCCCAGCTGTCATTGGGTTGCCACAAAATCGAAAAAAAAAAACAATTTTGTCACAGTAAAGAAATCCCTTGATATATCCCTATGTCTGGATTAAGTTGACACATAGTCATGAATAACTAGATTGTAATCTGGCAAAACAAACCATAGAAAATATTTAAAAAAACCTCTTTTCCATTACAGTGGCCAGAATCCATCTCTGTCATGTTGTCCATCAGAATGTTCTTTGTCCTATCAACCAATAGAGAAGAAGCACCAGATAAACAACATGTTTCAATAGGTGAAAGTGGCTGATTCATGAATTGACATAAGCTAGTTGTAAGAAACAGTAAAGTGTTATAGAGGATTTCATTTTCAAATTCTCACAGGTCCAGGAAGCTTAAGTATCCAATGTAAAAGTATGAGAGAAACAAAAACTTAAATCCTCTTTTCTCCCTTCTCATTCCCTATCCATCTATCAAAAACTAAGAGATCAAAGGAAATGTTGAGAAGCACTGATTTCCCATCAACTCAAGGTTGTTTGCCTTTTAGCGTTGTGTAGCCCAAGAATTTCCAGTCTTTTACTGATTGACATTCTACCTATCTTTTATCAGTAACTATGACACAACTTTCAAAAGTCATTTGCGAATATACTGCCTGCTAGTTAAAATCCACTGTGGGAAGTCTTGTGTCTTGAGGCAACTCAGAAGAAGGAACACTTAGAAACGGCTCTGTGGTCTTTTTACATATCCCTAGAAACAATGGAGCAATGTGGTAGAATCCACCATTTTTTGTAAAGATTTATTTATTTATTCATGAGAGACACAGAGAGACAGAGACACAGGCAGAGGGAGAAGCAGGCTCCATGCAGGGAGCCCGATGTGGGACTCGATCCCAGGTCTCCAGGATCATGCCCTGGGCTGAACACAGGTGCTGAACCTCTGAACCACCTGGGCCGCCCAGAATCCAACTTCTGTCCTTAGCCAAACTATGATCTTTGTGTGAAATATATTCTAAGATGGGCAAAACCTTAAGAAATACTAAGGCTCACAAGCCCTTCTTGAATGTATTACTGAAAGACTAAGAAATTAATGAAGTTTAAAAACTTAGATATGGGTAGACATGATAGAAAGCAGGGACTGAAAAATTATAGCCGGTAGGCTAAATTTCACTGTTACTGGTTTTTGTAAATAGAATTTTATTGGAATGCAGTCACATTCATTGCTAATGCGCTGTCTGTGATTGCTTTCACACTAATTATGTAAGAGTTGAGTATTTGTGATAAAGGCTGGATGGTGCATATAGCCTAGCCTAGACTACTTACTATCTGGCCCTTACAGAAGACTTTGCCAACCCCTGATCTAGTCCAATATCTGTCATATGGACTCTGGAGTTTCCTTCTGGTTGATTCAGGCCACTGTTTCAAATGGACTATCCACAGATTGTCTTTCCTCACTCTTGGTGACTCTTCCCTGTCGGCCTTCCTCTTGTTTCTGGTTGCCGCATCTCTCTTTATTAGAGAATTGCTATTCATTAAACTCTTTGATCTGAAGACTCTTGCCTTTATTTAAAAATATTTCATGTTGTTTGATTTTTTAAAATCTCATCTTCAGAAAACCTAATCATCTTTAAGGTAAATGAGAAGATATCCATCTAACAAGGTCCTATGTTTCTTGCCTATTAGGGTGGGTGAATTATTTTTGTATTTTTTCACTATCTGTATGGATGATTTTCTCTTAATTAAATACTGCTTGACATATAATTCATAAATCCATGAAGAGGAGAGTATTGCATAATTCCTTCCTTCCTTCCTTCCTTCCTTCCTTCCTTCCTTCCTTCCTTATCCTTTTCTTCTTAGCAATCTATTCTTTAAGAAACTGTTGTGCTGGGTTTTAGTCTTGTGTATCCAGTTTTTGGTTTTGCAGGATTTAAAGATTTTGTTGGACTTAAGGGTTTAAAGGAGCTACTTTCAACCTCTTTATTAGAACTCCTGCGTACTAAATATCAAAAGCAATTAATATTTTATGTTAGACACATAAAGCTAAAGGTTTTATGTACATTAGCTTATTGCTACCTATTATATCCCTACAGAAAAGGTACTATTATTATAAGATTTACTTTATAAGTTTTGAGAATTTAAGTGACTTGTTGATTAGTCACCAAGCCGGTGAAGCAAGGATTAGACCCAGGCCTTCTTTTTCTCTGTTGTGTTTGCTGTGGAGGGTGACATTTGTTATATCTCATTCAAATCCCTCACCTTGCATAGAGGAAAATATGACCCAGAGAATGAAGTGACTTTTTCAGAAGGAATCCATGAGGGACTGGTGAAGACTGGCACCCGGATCTCATGACTACTGACTTTGTAACTGTCTTTCAAAGATTGGAGGAGGTCTACTGTCACATTTTGTCCTTAGAAAAGCCATGCATTTTTATAGCTGTGGTTTCTATGTATCTTTGTGACCCTGCACATGATATGCTGCTGGGAAGCATTCATAATGCTTCCTTATGAGTGGCTATGTCTTGTGTCTAGTTGTTACATAGGATGTATTTCCTTTGGTAGGGTACCAGTGACTATCTCCTATTTAGAAAGTAAATAAATGTATTTTTCATGGTTCGGATGCTTATGTAAACCCATATTCTCTTCATGACTCTTTGTGAAAGAAATATTAATTTAACTAAGAGTGTGTGTGTTTCCATGCTGTTATTGCTTAATTAGGTTGATTAGAGTCTTGGTTGGGCTATTTACTATGTCATCGTTTTCCATACTAGAGACAAAATTTGTGTGGGCAGGTAATTCATCTGAATGGCCATAATATGCATTTGGAATGCCTGGGATAATAGGTCTTTTTTAATATACTGCTAATAAGTCATTGTAATTATAACTCAGCAGAAGATCTTGATAATAGTTTACATGGAGGGACTTTTTGTTGCTATTGTTGCTCATAATTTCTCATTTATTGTTGGATTTTGAAAGTTTGTATTGTTATTTTACATATCCTCAACTTGATTAAATTACCAAAGCATAAGTTGCATATGGAAGAGATATTTAAAAGAATTTCTGTCCAGTATATTCTAGGGGCCAACAAATGACAGGCCACACAAGCCATAGGTCAACAGGTCCACAGGTCTAATCTGTCCCATTGCTTGTTTTTGTGAATAAAGTTTTATTGGAGGACTGCCACACTTACTCATTTATGTGTTGTCTATGGCTGTTTTTCTTTTATAAGAGTTGAATAGCTGTGGTAAAGACCAAGAGCTCAGAGTCTCTAAAATATTTACTCTCTGGCAATTCATAGAAAAGGTAAAGTAATCTATTTTATTTAATAGATTATGATAGGAAGGTGTCAAATGAACATATTTCCAATTTGTCAGGCAAAATTAAAGTTTATTTGGGAGACCACATCATCATCCATGAAGTGCTCCCTGACTGAATTTTGTTAGAAGGAAAATTGAACCTTTCTCTTCATGTAGAGCAGTCATTGGACTATGACCCAGAATGTCCTTTTACCAAATTGCATTTTATGTTAGGCTACTGATTCTTTCTTCTTTTAAAATTAGGTTAAAGTGGACTCTTAAAGAGGAAATTCATTAATATACTGGTGCTATATATGTCTCCTATTCAGAGCAACTATATCATTTATAATTCCAAATGGGACTCTTGAAGGAGACCACTGGCATGACTGGTCTAAGTTGAGGTAATTTGCTGACCCCTGGAACAAACAGTTGGCAGAAATACAGTTAAATATTTCTCTCCTACATAATTGTTTCAGTAATTTATATGCTGGGATATTTTGTCAACAGACTTAGATGTCATGTCACATCTCTCTTAGAATTATCCAGTTTTTTAGCCACCTTTAATCAGGACATTAGAATAGCAGCCTTTAGAATTATTATAGCAAAGTCTTTTCTTAAAATATTGTATAGAAACCCATTTCTTAAAGCTCAGGAGATGGAAATGATCCGTTAATAGAAGGGACAAGGGGCAGGAGCCCCAAATTCTCTGCTCCTTCTCCTGTTCTTAGTAGTTTCTGATCTGCTTCTGTGAAGTCTTCAGAATTCCAAAGAGCACAATACAAAAACTATTGAATTATAAGAAAAGAATTCAAAATAAGTTTGTTTTTCTCAAATACCATTCATGGCATTCAGAACATCCAAGGCTCTCATGAAAAGGATATGCCAAGACATCGGGGTCCTGAGCTGCATTACAGAAAAGCTCTAGAGAAATAATGAAGATTGTCATAATAACATACTGCAATCTTTTTAGTTGCACTGAAAATATAGTTGTGAAAATCCAAAACTATTGGATATAGCTATCGATGCTGTAAGGATGTGGTAGGCAGGGCAACTAATCTTGGCTATGCCCACATCTGCCTTAACCTTGGATAGATCATTTCACTCTCCAAGATTTGTTTCTATGTACTCAATCTTAAAAGTCTTTCTAAGTGTCCCTTCCTAAAGGTAGGGTGGGGGCAAATAAACTTACTGCTCCCAAATTCACATTTCAGTGATTTTAGAAGTTAGGTATCAGGTTTCCAGAACACTTTGGCAATCCTAAACTGTGGTGCATTTCTTTTAGATAGTGGGATGACTTGAGTGCATGGTGTGGACCACTCACCATCAAGTCATATATACAAATAGATAAAGATCCCAATAAAAAATTTAAACATTGTACACTCCTAAATATGTCTTAGGAATCACATATGTGTTTGGTACATAAATTATCCTGCATCTATATAAGCAGCCTATGAGCATATGGGTTACTTGGAAATTGCTCTGGATTTCTTTAAAGCTACGTTTGCTATACGTTGTATATTACTCCTCTTTTACGATGGACAGTGCTAACCCTCTGCCATTAATGTGTTGCTGAAGCCTCAGGGAAGGATGGAATAAATCTGTAGCAATTTCCAAGGCCTTGAATAGCCTTCCAGCCTCTGATTTCTCCACACATGAAGTTTTCTGAAGTGTATCTCCAAGACTCTGCATTTGATATCAGTTATTTATGGGAATTAACATGGAGAAATGGAACAGCAGGTCTGTGTGGGATGGTGGCAAATTGGAGTCTAAAAATGAGTGACGTTTGTTGTAATGAGGTACATACATTTGAGACAGAGGGTGGTAGAGGCAGAGGGAGAGAAGAGAAGAACATAATATGATCTGGTTTATTTAAAGACTTTGGATGAAAAATAAATCACTCAAATATGCTCAGGTAGAAGGTCTCCTCTTTATTTTTATACAAATGTCTTGTCATTCTAGAAAGATACAAATAAGGCAACAAGAGAACATAATATATTTAAAGGAAAAACCACTATTTCTCTTTTATTATAAGTTCTGTACTCTTGCTTCTATTACACACAATTCATCTGTGTCTGTCTCGCTCAGATGGATCCAGATATGAAGGCAATGTAAGCCCGGGTGTTGTGTTTTACTTCAGAAGCGAAGAAGCCCAAACAGATAAATTTTACTCTGCCATAAACCTGGACACCCTGCTATGGTATATTTGTTACTTATAGGCAATTTACAAGAGAAATTAAGCTCTAATCAGTTGAAAAATTACAACCAAATGGCAGGTCTTTATAAATAGCATACCATGGTAACTGTGCTGGGATTATCTAATTCATTAAGAGCAATATATAAAAGAGGACAGATCCTCTCTTTAATTAGCTAATAACACTAAACTCTCAAGTGGGTGGGCAATAAACTTCCCAGGTTGATTACCTAGTGTTGTATGTGTAATCACTGCACTAATGTGAACAACTCTTGCTGGGTTGAATTGGGGTTCTCTTTTCCTTTGAGAAGGGCTTAAAGATTGATTGATGCCTTTGCCAGGAACTTTTTCTCGAATGCAGTTCTATAGAAGAAGTAATAAAACTAATGTGAAATTGATACTACTGTAAGTACTTGGCTGGATGGAGAAGTCAATGCCCTAGACAAAGAACTTCTGAACTTAGAGGTCTGCAGAAAATGGCTTGCCCTCTTAAATGGCATGGTGGTAACATAAGAATGATAAAAAGAGATCTCTTACATAATGTTTCTTATAGACCAAGCATTTTACATATGGGCTGTGAGATAAATTCTCATGTCTGTTTTACAGGTGAGGAAATCAAGACTGGCTAGATTAAGTACGTTGTCCCTGGTAACACAACTGGAAAAGGACATGAGGGTACAGACATAGCCATTTTGGGTCCTGAGTTGACTCTGCATATTGAACCATCACACCAGTAGTTCTCAGACTTTAACGCATGTTCAGCTTACTTGCAGATCTCACTAAGATGCTGATTCTTATTTAGTTGGTTTGAGATAGGGCCTGAGATTCTGCATTTCTAATATGTTTATAGTTGATGACGATACTTCTGGTATCTGGGCACATTTTTAAAAAATGAAGAACAAGACTATAGAGCTTCTTTCCACATATGAAAGGAGGAGTTAAGAGACATTTAGTCATCTGGCCAGAATCACAAAGGTGAACAGTTTCTTAAAATGTGCTCACTTGACTCAGTCTATGATTCTCCAGGATTCAATTTCTTCTTCTTAAGTGAAGACCCTTACTCCACCTCGCAGGTGGATATGAGTGTGGAGTGAGCATTGAACATCCATGAGAAAGCCCCAGGAATAAATTGGAAGTGTTATGGCTGAACACTTCCTACCCAATGGCTCCATCTCAAATGGGAGGAAAACTGGTCAGTCCATGCCTCATGAAGGGGCAGGAAGTGTAGGAAGGGCTAGGAGAGTGGGGGAAGGTGGGGATGGGAGTAACAAACAAGAATTAAGCCCTTTTTTTTTTCAGCAGGATATTTCAGAAAAAATTCTTCAAATTTTTCTCATGATATTCAGCAGATCTGTCTCTAGCAGTTTCTGAGCTTCCTAGTCATACTCTGTGCTTTCTGGGAACCTGGAGAAGTGTGCAGAAAGAAGGGAAGTTTTAGAGTCTGGACTGGCTGAAGTTATGGGGCTGTGAGGAATAGTTGCCTTGTGGCTCCATTCTCTATTTTAAGAAAGCAGCACTAAGAAAGACCTCAAAGGCAAAGTAAAGGGTCAGGATGATAGTACTGAAGGCAGATTCTACACGGTCAAGGCTTCAATGATTCATCCAGTTCCTGAAGCAGGAAAACTTACATTAATATTTATACAACAATAGCTACCATTTTGAAAGTTTTTCTGTGTAAGATGCTATAATGAAGATTTTATATGCTTTAACTAGTACGATGACTTGCAACTTACCTTTTAAATTTGAGGCATATAAGGATTAGAGAGGTGAAGCAGTTTGCTCAGATGGCAGGCCTGTTACTGGCAGAGCTGTGGTTTTGCAGGGACATCCATGTCCTGAGCCCATACTGAACTCTCTTCGTCTGTTGCTTCACTGCAATTGTAAAGTTAATGATACCTAAACTAGTGCTTTTCAGTTCTATTTTTAAAAAGAAAGATACTGAACCCACTCCCAGAAATGATAAACTAAATATTTGAGGCAGGACTTGAGTATTTAAAAATACTTGAATATTTTTAAGAAGCTCCCAGATGACTCTGATGCACACCAAAGAGTGAGCATCACTGCCTTCCGCTGTGCCTGCATGTTATAGATGTCACCGTGCTCACCTTGTTCACCATTTTCTTCACCTCCATGGCCACACAAGCCCAAGGAGAGGTGCTAGTATCCTCATTTCATAGTCAGAAAGGCCAGGCCATGGAGAGCTGAATGGACCGTACAGGGGTGAAACTGGAATGGAGGTCTTACTACCCAACCTTGTGGGTGCTTTTGATCACAAAAATGCTGCATCCCTTCCCCTAACAAAATTCAAACTCAGGCCAAAGTAGACAAAGAATTGTAAGAAGGGGCAAATTTTAGGAGGTTATATCAGCCCAGCCAGGCTATTTGGCTTCCACTTTATAAAAACCAATGTTGGAAAACTGGATGATGGACATCAAGATATAATGAGTTGTAAGTGTCCATTTCTCTCTTTTTCTTGCCCATGAAATGGATGTAATGGTGGGCCTTATGGGGTTGTAAGATACATTCAAATGTGTGAAAGTGTTTTGAAAACTGTAAAGCACTCTGTGAATATAAGACACTGTTAAATAGGCAAATCTTTTAATAGAAAAATCTGTGAGAAAGCAATCTTGGTTGACATAAAAAAATTTGTTTCCTCTGTCTGATGCCAGAAGAAGGCTAAATTCAAATGGGAATTCATTCTTTGGCTTTCCTAGATTAAGGTAGCAAATGTAGGTGATTCTTAAGCTTTAGAGGCAGCATTCATTATAATAGTGGGATCAAAGTGTCAGCAAAATGGATCTTGTTTTTTCCCCTGAAGAGGGTCATCTCTATTTCTTTACTCACTTTTTAAATAGTTTGGTGGCTGCTCTGACACCGATGCCAGCCTGTGAGAGAAAGAAAAAAGGTAAAGATAGAAAAGGGAGTGTCTTCTCCAAAAACCCATTACCAGTAGTGTTTATTGATCTATTAACACTCACCCTCCTCTCTGTAACCTTGTCTCACATTGGCTTTGATAGTCATCTATGTCTTGATAACCCCTGTATTCCAGTTTCCAGCCTGATTGCTCTTCTGAGCTATAGGCCTCTGCATTCAGTTTCCTGCTGGGATATCTGCCAGACTGCCCCCACCCCCGGCACCTTAAAGTCAACATATTCAAAATGCAATTTAACATCTTCCTTCTAAATATGCTTCTCTTTTGTCCCTATGTCACTGAAGAGTGCTCTCACATATCCAGTTTCCCGAGTCAGAAATCTGAGTGTCATGCTTGCCTCTTCTCTGTCAATCTTAAGAGGTTGACAGTAAGATGTCAACATAACATCTTAATATGTCCCTACCCTTTATGTTCATCCATCCTACTGACTCTTCCTCAGTTCAACCCACCTTCATCTTTTGCCTGGTTACCTGTAAAAGTCTTGTAACATATCTCTCTGACTCCAATTCTCTTAATTCCTTCCCATATTCCACACTGTACTAACTAAATCATTGTACCAGCCAAGACAATCTTTCTAAAACCCCAATCTAATCTTCTCAGAATTCATTAATGGCTTTTCATTGCCCTCATGTGGAATCCAAATTTCCTAAAATCACCCCCAAAGGCATTTTTAATATGCCTACTTGACCTATCTTGATGATTTCTTGACATACACATCCCTCCTTCTACTCAGTACTCAAATTCCACTAAACTAGGCTTAGTTTTATAAACACATGCACCTTTTCATCCCCCTGCTTCCTCCTCTGTCAGGAATTGCTTTCTGGGATCATTCCTGAACTTCCTTTGCATGGTTCCACTCACACACCCTTTCTGGTACATTCATATTTCTTTTCTAAGCTTCTCTGACTCCTTTCTGTCCTGCTCTGGACAGTATTTTACTGGATAGTATTTTTATCCCATACTATACTTTCCTGATGCCCTCACTCTGGGTTGTAATTGCCTGGTTACTTACTTCATCTCTTCTCTATCAAAATCAAAACGCTCTTTGGAGGCAGTCTTTCTTTCATCTGATGTGTGTTGCTTAGCACAGTGCCTAGAACATAATAGGCATTCCAACTATTTGAGTGAAGTAATAAATACATACTAGCTGCAGCAAAGTGTACTGCCTGGAAAGAAGTGTAATGTTTTTGCTAAATGTATTTATTTATTTAAAATATTTTATTTATTTATTTGACAGAGAGAGTGAGTACAAGTAAGGAGAGTGGCAGGCAGAGGGAGGCAGAAGTAGGCTCCCTGTTGAACAAGAAGCCTAATGTAAGGCTCCATCCCAGGACCCTGGGATCATGACCTGAGCCAAAGGCAGATGCTTAAGCTACCCAGGTACCCCTGAATTATTTTATTTAAACCTTAGGTACAAATATCAAGCATTTAAGGTGGAAATAAAATTCAGAGCCAGTGAGGTGATTTTATTATTGGAAAGTTATAAAGACTGAAAACCCTTAGGAGTCCAATATAACAAATATATTTGGAGATGTTTATCCTCTGTCAGTTTTGGAAATAGTTAAGCAATTCTTCCATCTTTCCAATGGTTCTGTTGGTCTCATTTTTTTTTAAGATTTTATTTATTCATGAGAGACACAGAGAGATTAAGAGAGAGAGAGAGAGAGAGAGAGAGGCAGAGATAACAGGCAGAGGGAGAAGCAGGCTCCATGCAGGGAGCCTGAAGTGGGACTCAATCCCGGGTCTCCAGGATCTATGCCCTGGGCTGAAGGTGGCGCTAAACCACTGAGCCACCAGGGCTGCCTGTTGGTCTCAATTTCTACAGTATAAGGATGATCTGTTTTTAGCAATATTACAAAGATGATGCATACGAATGATCCAGATCCTGGATCTGGGACTTGGGATTTTATGTGTGTAAATCCACTGCTCATGAAATGATATAGTCTTATGCTAATTCAATGTTTTTTGTTTTGTTTTGTTTTGTTTTGTTTTGAAGGATAGCCTCTTGAGTATTTTGATCAAGAAGAAAGAAATGGGATTTGGACTTAGCTGATTTTAAACTGCTCTAGCATATACCAGACATGAGATCTTCAGAAAAGTATTTAATTTTTCAATAACTCAGCTTTCTCATCAGCAAAATGTAATTAGAGCTACCCACCTATCTCACAGAACTGGGTGAGGATTACATGGAGTATGTAATAGTAGACAGTGAACAAAATGTACTTCTTTTCTCTGTAGATTATATTCATTTTCAACACAGTGGAAAAAATAGTTGAGCTTTCAAAAGTGTAACATGCCCTTGGGCCAGCAATTACTCATCCAAGAACTGTACAAAAATGCTCATAAAAGTATTCAATATATATGTAAAAATATTACTCTTTAAGCATTATTTTTAATTCCTTTTGCAGGCTTAATAAACATTTTAATGAAGTAAACTATGGATACATAGCAGTGCAACAACTAATAAATATTTAGCTAGTTGGATTATTACAAAATGAATACATGTATTTAACCACCACATAGATATTTTAAAAATGGAGTATTATCAGCATTCTAGAAAACCTCCTTTTGCCACTAATTTTAGTCACCAACCTTACACTCCTTTCCAAATATAACCCTTTACATGCATCAATTATCTTTGCTTACTTTTGAAATTCATATGGGAATCCTATGATCTGTATTCCTTTGTGTCTGGCTTCTTTCATTCAGCAATGTGTTAGAGATTGGAGTGATAAATTTTTGTGTTGGGTGTTGTGGGATGCTGCTATATAGAGCAACAGTTCATTCAGTTTCTAGTTGTAGAGAATTCCATAACATGAATGGAGAAAAATTTATTTATCCATTATACTACTGACAGATCACTGGGCTTTTTCTGGTTTTGGGCTATTGTAGATAATGCTGTAATGGCCATTATTGTGCATGTTTTTTGATTTGTGTAATATGCATTTCTTTAAAACATATAGTAGAATTGCATGGTTGTTGGTTATGTACATGCTCAACTTAAGTAGCTGCTGCCAGCTTCCATTTGTACCATTTGACATTCCCATTAGCAGTATGAGACCTGCTCCAAACTTTGCTAAAGGTTGATGTTGTGTCTTTTTAAATTGTGGTTTTTAAGTTGGTAGTGATCTTTCATGATCATTTTTATATTGCATTTCTATAATGACCAACATGGTTGAGTGCTCTTTTATTTAAACGTTTGAATTTTTTCTTTTGTGATGTAACTGATAAGTCTATTGCTCATTTTTGTTTTTTTTTTTCATATTGGATTATTTTTTTCTTCTTGTTGATTTGCAAGACTGCTTTATAAATTCTGTTGTAAGGCCTTTGCCAACTATATTTATTACAGAGAGGTTTTCTTTTGATATTTTGTTTTTAACTTTCTTAATGGATTCTTAATTTTAATGTATCCCAATTGATCAGTTTCTTCCATATTGCTTAGTGCTTTTTAATATGTCTTTGCTTATCCAAAATTTATGAATATGTTTTCTGTTATCTTCTAGAACCTAATTATTTTACTTTTGAAATTTACTGTAATTAGCCTAAAATTGAGTTGTATGTTGCTTGTGATGGGGCAAGCTTTTTTCTTTATTTTTCTTGTCCACTATTCAAATAACCAATAGATGCAGCAAATTTAACAAAAAGATTGCTCACTATTTTCACTGTTCTACTGTGACACCTTTGTTACAAATCAAGTGACTATATGTGAACAATCTACTTTACAACTCACTGTTCTACAATTTTGATCTATTTATCTTCCCTTGCCTCTTTACTTTGTAGTGCCTGACATTCAATCATTATATATACATATATATAGTGTTTGTGTGTATGTATTTATTTAATAAATGTCAATACAATATGGCATAGTTGACTAGAAAGATATAGGATATTTCTTCTAGACTGATTCAAGTAAGCATTAGGAGGACAGATGCTAGGCATTTGGAGTGAATAATATCCAGATCCAAGGAGGTGAGTTTTTTATCAGAATAAATAACTTTATGATATATCTTGATTTAAGTCTTCTAACTCTGTTCTTCAAGGATTGTCTTGGCTGTACCAGGTCCTTTGCATTTCTATATAAAATTTAAAAAATCTATTTGTCAGTTTCTTTTTAAAAATTTTTATTTATTTATTTATGATAGACATAGAAAGAGAGAGAGAGAGAGAGGCAGAGACACAGGCAGAGGGAGAAGCAGGCTCCATGCACCGGGAGCCCAACGTGGGACTCAATCCCGGGTCTCCAGGATCGCGCCCTGGGCCAAAGGCAGGCGCCAAACCGCTGCGCCACCCAGGGATCCCTATTTGTCAATTTCTACAAAAGTGCTGTGATTTCTTTTTTTTTAAAGTTGGGATCACATGGTATCTACATATTTGGGGAAATAGATATCATTACAATATTGAGTCTTGTAATCCATATTTATATTTTTTCCATATATTTAGGTATCTTTAAATTTCTTTCAATAATGAGCTAGTTTTATGTGTAGAAGTCATATATGCAATACCATCATCCTTATCATCAATTTCTAGCTTAATTTTACTGTGGTTATAAATCACTTTTTTGTGATTTTAATCCTTTGAAATTTGCTGAGACTTGCTTTAAGACCCAGTTTATGGTTGATTTTGGTTAATGTTACATATGCACTCGAAGTATGTATTTGTTGGATTTAGTATTCAGAACACCAAAAGGCCAATTTTGTTAATGATATTGCTCAAATTTTCTGTACTTTACTGGATCTTCTCCCACTTGTGCTATTAATTATTTAAAAATGTGTGTTAAAATGTCCCACCATGACTGTGAACTTATTGATTTCTCCTCTTTTTTCTATTTACTTTTATTTCATAGCTAAATTTCTAGTGTGCACACATTTAGCACTTTCATATGTTCTTGGTGAATTGATTTTTTTTGTTCTTATGAAATCTCTTGAGCAGCCCAGGTGGCTCAGCAGTTTAGTGCCTCCTTCAGCACAGGGCCTGATCTTGGAAAACCAGGATCGAGTCCTATGTCAGACTCCATGCATGGAGCCTGCTTCTCCCTTGGCCTGTGTCTCTGCCTCTCTCTATCTCTCTGTGTGTCTCTCATGAATAAATAAATAAAATCTTAAAAAAACCTTTTTTATTTTTATAAATAAAAATTTATTTATTTTTTATATATTTATATATTTATTATATATTTATATATTTATTTATATATAAATATAAATATATTTATATATTTATTTATATAAAAAGTTATTTATATTGATACCTTTGTTTTTACATGTATGTAACTAAATTTAATACATTTGTTTCTTAAAATAAAGTTGGCATATAATATTATATTAGTTTCAGGTGTATAACATGGTGATTCAACAATTATATATGTTACAAAATACTTACCATTGTATGTATACTTATCATTTGTCACAATACAGAGTTATTAAAATATTATTGACTATATTCCCTATCCTGCACTTCTCATCCCCATGACTTATTCATTTTGAAACTAGAAATTTCTACCTCTTAATCCCCTAATGAGTATTTTTAATCAAGCATTTTTTGTTTGGTATTCATATAGTTACACAAGTGTTACCTTGGTTGGTGTTTGCATGATATATTGTTCTCCTTTTACTTTTGACTGTTGTATACTTATATATTGAAAGTTTCTGTCTTATAGGCAGTGTGGTAGGCAGAATTTTAAGATGACCCTCGATGACCTGACTTTCATTTTCATATAATCTCCTCTCATTGAGTGAGAGTGGAAGCTTGAATACAATGAGATCTCACTCTCCTAATTATGTTATATGGCAAAAGAGATTTTGCAGATGTAATTATCAGTTGACTTTGGTTAAGCAAAAGGGTGCTTATATAGGTGAGCCTAATCTATCATACAACCCATTAAAAAGCAAAATGTTTGTAGCTGAGCAGCAGAGGAGAAGTCAGAGAGAATCAAAACATGAAAAGGATCAGAGCAAAAGAGGTATTCTATCAGTGGCTCTGAAGACAGAGAGGACTGCCTGGAAAGGATTTGAGAGCATCCTCTAAGATCTGAAAGCAATCTTCAGGTGACATCAGTAAGAAATGGGGACTTCAGTTCTGCACTGATTTCTACTAACAATATCAAGGAGCTTGGAGGTAGTCTTTCCCAGACCCCCTAGATGAGATTGAAGTCTGGTTCACACCATGGAGTATTATTTCTGCCACATTCTTTCTCATCTTTTTTTCTTGGATTGTGTGTGTGTGTGTGTGAGTATCTGTGAGAGACAATCTTATTTATCATTACTCAAAGTGTAGCTCTTTAGAAATACCTAATACAAAATCCTCTGATGTTTGTCAAATTCTCTTCTTTTGCTGCATGGAACTCAATAGTTTGGTTCCGCCTGTTCTATGAACTCTCAAAAGCTCTGTTTGGCTTCTCAGCTTCTCAGCTACTGTTTTCTGCTCAGCTTTGTTGCCCCTCTTAATTACTCTTCCTTTTGACTCATCATTATTCTGAAGGGAAAAGAAAGTACAAAATGTCAGGCTAATCCTCCTGGATTAGCTAAATTTATAGTGTGCACACATTTAGCACTTTTATTTCTTCTTGGTGGATTGATTTTTTTTGCTTTTATGAAATCTCTTGGGCAGCCTGGGTGGCTCAGCAGTTTAGCGCTGCCTTCAGCCCAGGGCCTGATCCTGGTTTTTCTTTACCTTGGGTGCTTGGTCCCTGGAAGTCCTCAGTGCCTTGGAATCTTTCTGATGCACTCAAAACTTTTTCTATCTATCTAGACCTAGCTTGGGAATTAGATATATATCATCTCTCAATCTACATCACTTATATATAGCGATAGCTAGCTAATTAGCTAGCTTTCTCTTCAGGTTTTCTGTTTTTTCTCTGTAAAATGTTATCCTAAAACAAGTTTGTCTGTTTTTACTTGAAAGAAAAATTTATTTCAAACATTATTTGTAATATCAAAATATTGGATATAACCAAAATGTTCTTTGGTGGAAAGAGAGACTGGCTAAATCGATTATGATATCATAGATGTCTGTAATATAATGTTAAGTGGAAAGAATTCAAATTCTAGAACAATAGGCATATATAAATCTTTCTTTCTCTCTTTCTCTCTTTCTCTCTTTCTTTCTTTCTTTCTTTCTTTCTTTCTTTCTTTCTTCTCTTTTTTTTCCTTTTTTTCTTGACAGAAACAAAATACTCTTTAAAAAGGTATATATGTCTGTATGTGTTTATATGGGCATAGATATTTAGGAGGTATTGATGTATAGTGACTAAATATTAGAATTTGGTTACTCTTAAAAAGTAGGTTTAGATGAGAGGAGAGGGAAAGTTTTTACCTTTTCTCTGTACTCCAGGGAAGTTCTTGAATTTGAGGGTGCTTCTATTACTTTTGGTTTATATTTTTAAACAATAAAATAAAATATTTTAAAGAGCTGGCATGAAAACATATGCCCTTAACCCAAGTAAATTTCAGTCACTTCTATTATTTAAAGAAATAACTATATGCTAAATCTACTTCACTTCTGAGACTTCACCAGGTATACTTAGACACTTTCCTTCTTTTGATTACATGAAGTATCCAGGCTCAAATTGGTTCTTACTGTGTGACTAAATAGTATTGATATTTGTAATCCATTATATTGATCTAGTTTGGATAAATTATTTTGACATTTTCAACCAAGGCTAAACACTGACTCTACCGAATTCAGTGAACTTTTCATTGGTACCAATTCATAGTTGACAGCATTACTGGGAATGGTCAAGTGCCTGGGAATGGCTATCTGGGTAGCTTTAGCTTTAGTTATGCACTTCTGGGCTATTTTTAAAATTTAACTCCTGATTTTTCCTGATAACCTTAATAACAAATTTACATATTCATCCATCCCAGGGGGAACCCATAGGAGGAATTCTGAGTATGTAAATATGGGCTCAACTTGCTCTCAGAACGCATAACTCCATCTTACCATACTTTCAGCTACTTCTTGTACCAAGAACATAAATTCTTTATTGAAATTCAGAAGTCGGACCAGCATTGTTCCAAAAGATATAAAGCATCATTGAATTTTATATTATATTGGAAGGAAACACTTTCTATTTATGCTTCCTGTAGAATTAGCTCCAAGTGTAGCTCAATATGTATAATCTGAAACAAACCATAAAGAGTATCTTTCCTGTACAACAAAACATTGTGTAATTTCTTTAATAGTAAGCTCTTTTAGTGAGTTTTATATAAAAATCAATATATATGAACAACTGAGCAAAATATAGCAATATGTATATTATTTAAAAAATATAGGGTGTCTGTTGTTTAAGCACAAAATTCTTGTATCACTTGAAGGTTGAATTTGGCTGGTATTATTTTTCTCTAACTTAACATGAAGTCCAGAGTTAGTCAGGCTGGAGCTGGTGTAGCCACTCTGCAGTTCTCAGTCAACCAGGCACTTCCCACTTTTCTGGTCTGCCATCCTACTCTGCTATCTTGATCTTGTCACAAGATAGAATGTGTCCATGTTTCAGGAAGTTGAAGGGAGTGGTGGAGGGCAAAAACAAAAGATAGAGGCTGATCAAGTTGATCTCTTTATCAATGGCTTTTCTATAAACTAGTCAGCATCTTCTAATTCTAAGTTAATGGCAAGGACTGTGCCACAAGACACATGTGCAGGAGAAGCTGGGACATGAGATTTTTAGCTTGATACCTTTTGACCACCACCACAGTGAGGACTGGGGTTTTTCTTAGGAGGGAAGAATTTGAAAAATGGGTACTATCTAAGGAACCAGCAGCCTCTGTCATGTTCTTCATCTTTATAGGACAAATGTTTTAAGTTCTTTCATTCAGTTTAGTGCTTAGTGCCAAGAATGAATTCAATCCAGGTAAGAGAAGGTGTTTAAGCACTTGATCAGGATTCATAATAATAACTACATATGACATTTTATGTCTCATCTCTTGAAAATGTTTTAATATTATCCCATTTGAATTCTATAAAAACACAATGAGTCTGGTAGGAAAGATATCATAATCTAGTTAGGCTTAAGAGGAAACTGAAGACCAGAAAGATTAAATCACTTGACCAAGAGCTTACAGAAAATCTGTGAATTTAAACTTAGACTTTGACTCTTGAAACAGGATGATGAAATTTAATTATTGTTATTCTGGTATACCCTTATTAGAAATATCTTAATTTTTTGTCTCAAAAGGTATTTCATTCTGTGTATTTCTATGGATGGACCAGCTCTTATAGGGAGAAAAATGGCACATCCTTATGCTTCAGAAGTGTGAAGTTTGGATTAATTTCATGCTTCTGGATAGCACCTGTTTCCTTAAGAATGCCCTATTTATTCATGTTCCTATGCAGCTAAACACCATGTGGGCCTATAAGTGATGTGAAAGCACATGCTTCCTAAATAATCAGTTTTCCAGCTGAGAGCAGATGGTTTGTATTTCACACCATCATGGGCCAATCCTTGACAGCTGTTAGAATATGGCAAGATAACCATAGCTGCCATTTGGATAATCTTAGAAATGTATAGTAAATAGGCTGCTTAATGTTGAGAAACAGCTATTTGTCTCATCTTTGTATTTATAATCAAGGCTGTTTGGTTGTAGTATTCCCAAATAGAAGGTGATAACATTCCTAATGTTAGACCTGCTTATTTTCAAGATCTTCCTTTGCCAAACTCTCCTCTTTGTGTATGCATATATTCATATATATATATATGTACATATACATATATATGTGTGTGTGTGTGTATATATATATATATATATATATATCCAGTCTTTCACAGTTTTATAATATAAAGGTATAAACAGACCCCGACACTTCTCTTTCCAAAACCTTACCCCAGAGTTTCAGAAAGAGTTGAAGCACAATTATCCCATCCTGTTCAGATGAGAGTAATTATATTTTTACAGTTCTCCAGATAAAGGGTGTCTACAGCCTCCCAGATGAATCATTTTAATATGTGCCACATCTTATGAGGAAAGCATTATGTAAGAATACCCTCATTTACATTCCAGGTGTGTATGTGTGCATGTGCCTCTGTGCTATGGTACCTAACAAAATTTGGTCAGTATTCTCCATCAGGATGATCAGCTTTTACTCTGGAAGTGAATGAATTTTTAGAGTTGTTTACCCCTGGTCAAGCAAGGTAATCAAATTGTGCAGTGGTAATAAGCACTTTTAAAATCAATAGCTTTTAACATCTATGTTTTTTCTTTTTAATAACATGTGTTCACTGGGAATCAGCTGAACTCTAGTCTGCATCGCTGTTGTCCACATCCTGGACCTGGCTGTTAGAGCAGCTCCTATCTGGAACTATGGCAGAATGAAAAGGCAATGTGGGGAAGTACATACTAAAGTTCCTGATCAAAAGTGCCACACATAACTTGTGCTCAAATTCCATTAATCAAAGCAAGCTGCATGCCCATGCCTGAACTCCTCAGGACAGAGAAGCATAAACCTGCCAGAAAGAACCAGTACTGGGGACACTAAAATAACTACTCCAGCCCAGCTCCCTTGTCACCAAAAATGTTGTCCACTTTCCTTTGTTCACAGAAAATACATTATCCCTTCCACAAAGAATAGAATGCTTTCCCCACGGCTTCAGCCACAGATGCAAGTGTTCCATGTCCAGCTTCTCTGAGTGACGTGTGGCATTCTCATCTGGTCCAGAGGTAGCTTCTTTTGTTTAGGGGACTAGTGCCTTCGAGAGACAAATTATCTTTCCTGTCACAGCCTCAATTTTCAGTGGAGGAATGGGGACAAGACAATAGCTATAAATACTCTTGTTATAAGCAGGAGACACAGAATTGGTTTGTAACCAATTCTGAAACCTCCCTGTGCAGACATTATGATAAGACTCTACCCAGCACTGGCTACATAATTGCAGGAACCAGTGAAAGTTAAAAATGCAAAGTCCCTTGTTCAAAAAGATGTAACAAGAACATTAAACCAAGCATGGGGTCCTTTTGAGCTTGGGGCTCCGCATAGGTCGTACCACCATGAAGCCAGCACTGTCCTTAGGTAATATTCTTTGATGGGGTGCTGCTGATTCCTCCTCTGACAGTGGCTGCAGCTGTCTAGAACTTACTTTCAGTAGCTTTTGACTTTTCCCTCTAGTAGCTCTTCTCCATTCCAGTATCCTTTTTGGTTACATTTAAAAAAGGCATAGAAGGGAATATTACTCAGCCATTAGAAATGACAAATACCCACCATTTGCTTCGACATGGATGGAACTGGAGGGTATTATACTGAGTTAAATAAGTCAATAGGAGAAGGACAAACATTATATGGTCTCATTCATTTGGGGAATATAAAAAAATAGTGAAAGCGAACAAAGAGGAAAGGAGAGAAAATGAGTGAAAATATCAGTGAGGGTGACAAAACATGAGAGACACAACTCTGGGAAATGAACAAAGGGTAGTGGAAAGGGAGGTGGGCAGGGGGTTGGAGTGATTGGGTGATGGGTACTGAGGGGGGCACTTGGTGGGATGAGCACTGGGTGTTATGCTGTATGATGTTGGCAAGTCGAACTCTAAAATAAATAAAATAAAAGAAAATAATAAAATAAAATAAAATAAAATAAAATAAAATAAAATAAAATAAAATAAAATAAAAAATTGTAGGAAAAAAAGGCATTGAGGAAAGTGACTCTTGGGAGCTGAAGAGATTTCTCAATCTGCTTCCTGTTCATAAAGGTAGAGGGCCAAAGGCCACTTTTGAAAAGTCAGTATCTTTTAGTCACCGTAGAGGTTTTGGGTAGTCTAACTATTGTATTAGTTTCTTGGGGCTACCAAAACAAATTACCACAAACTAAGTGACTGAAAACAGGAGAAATTTATTCTCTCACAGTTCAGGAGGTCGGAAGTCTGAAATCAGGTGCTGGCAGGGGTGGCGCCTTCTGGAGGCTCAGGAGGAAAATCTGCTCCATGCCCAGCTTCTGGTTGTTGTTGGCAATCATTGGCATTCCTTGGCTTGTAGATACATTATTCCAGTCTCTGCTTCCATCTTCATTTGGTATTCTTCCCTGTGGGTCTGTGTCTATGTCTAAATTTCCCTCTTTTTATAAGAAAAATAGTTATTGGATTGGGTGTTCTTATAAGAACTGAATTCGGTGTCCTATATCAATGTGATTTCATCTTAACTTGATGACATCTGCAAAGACCCTATTTCTAAGTAAGATCAGATTTGCTTATTTTAGGTGGACGTGAATTTGGGGGTTGGGATACTGTTCAAACAAGTATCTTGTTTCAGTATCTTGTCACAGATTAAGCCAGATTTCAAGCAACTTCAAGTACCTAAGGCCATACTTGCAATTCTTTTCAATATGATTTTGTTCATCTTGACTTTGTTACTGGTACTTTGAATCATAAAGGGATTTTTGGTATTACCATACCCTTAGTTAATCCATTCAGAAAATCTTAACAATGAATGTGAAGATTATATCTTTCATATGATAACTTTCATGAAATTTTAATCACTTATTATCATTACAAATATTCCTGATTTTCTTTTGAACTATTTGCCATTGAGAAGCATGTACTTCTCCAACCCTGGAAGCCTTTGTCTTAATCTGCTCAGAGTACCATAACAAAATATTATAGACTGTGTGACTTAAAAAACAGAAATTCATTTTTCACAGTTGTAGAGGCTGGGAAATCCAAGATTAAGGTGCTAGCAGATTCAGTTCTTGGTAAGGGCTGTCTTCTGGACTTATAGATGGCTGCCTTCTCACTATATCCTCATGTGAAAGAGAGATAGCAAGCAAGCCCTTTGGTATTTTTTCTTATACAGACACTAACTTTGCTACAAGAGCCCCACCATCATAACTTCTTCTAACCCTGGTTATCTCCCAAAGGTCCCGTCTCCAAATACCATCACACTGAGGATGAAAACTTCAATACAGGAATTTTGGGGGAACATGTTCCAGGCCATAGCAGTTTTCAAATTGTTGTACTGTATGTTTTCTTTTATTTCTGTGTACATATAGGTCAATTATTTTCTGAGGTTTCTTTCTTTCAGTATCTTGTCAAATGCTGTTAATTGTAGCCCCACAGATACTAAGATTCTGATTTTCAAGTTTTTCACCTAGAGCTAAAAGTTGGTTCAGCACATTACTGCTTTGTAAGTTATGACAATGGTCATTTTAGCAAAGTTTGACTGCTATATGAGAAAGATTATCATCCACCCAACCCCCAATATCATCTTCTTAACTACCCACTGCCTGACTCCTCATTAAAATTACATATTTTAGTAAAAATGTTATGGCAGGGTGTTAAGACATTTCAATGAAAAATAATTCTTTTAATAAATAGTGCCAAGAAACTCCATATCTGCACATGAAAGAATGAAGTCTGACCTCTTCCTCATATCACATGCAAACATTAATTCAAAATGGATTCTAGATGTCACTGAATAAGAACAAAAATTATAAAACTCAGATGAAAACATAGGAGTGCATCTTCATGACTTTTTAATTTTTTTAAAAATTTTTATTTATTTATGATAGTCACAGAGAGATAGAGAGAGAGGCAGAGACACAGGCAGAGGGAGAAGCAGGCTCCATGCACCGGGAGCCCGACATGGGATTCGATCCCGGGTCTCCAGGATCGCGCCCTGGGCCAAAGGCAGGTGCCAAACCGCTGCGCCACCCAGGGATCCCCTCTTCATGACTTTTAATTAGGCAATAGTTTCTTAGACATGACAGCAAAAGCATAAGTGACAAAATTGATAAATTACACTTCATCAAAAATTTTTAAAAGTATGTGACCCAAATGACACTAGCAAGAATGTGAAAGACAACCTACAGAATGGAAGAAAGTATTTATAAATTGTATATCTGATAAGGGAGTTGTATCTAGAATATATTAAAAAACCTCTTAAAACTCAATAATAAAAAGGCAAGTAATACAATTTAAAATGGGTATAGAATTTGAATAGATAGCTCCCCTAAGAATATATACAAAAGACCAGTAAGCAGATGAAAAGATGTTGCCATCATTAGTCATTAGAGAAATGTGAATCAAAAGCCTAATGAGATATCCTTTCACTTCCACTAAGATGGTTAGAATCAAAAAGCGTATAATTACAAGTGTTAGCAAAGATGTGGAGAAATTAAAACCTTCATACACTGACGGTGAGAATGAAAAATGGTACAGCCACTTTGGAAACAGTCTGGCAGTTTTTCAAAACTGTAAATGTAAAGTCACCATAAAACCCAGCAATTGCATTCCTGGGTATATAAGCAAGAGAATTTAAAACAATTGTGCTCATAAAAACATGTATGTGGATATTTGCATGGAATAATAATAACAAAGAATAAACAACCAAAATGTTCAGCAACTGGTGAATAGATAGACAAAATGTGGTTTATTAATATGATAAATAATATTTGGTGATAGGAGTTAAATACTGATATATGCTACAACATTGATATATTTTGAAAACATTAGTTTTATGATATCATTCATATGAAATGTCTCCAATGGGTAAATCTAGAGAGATAGCAAGTAGATCAGTGGTTGCTAGGGGTTAAGGGAGAAATGGGGAGTGACTGCTAATGGATTATATAGGGTTTCTTTTGGGGATGATAAAAATGTTCTAAAATTAGTGGTGACAGTTGCACAACTCTGTGAATATACTAAAAAAAACACTGAAAATGTATACTTTGAAAGGATGAGTTTTATGTGTTGAGAATTGTGTCTCAATAAAGCTACTGTTTTTGAAAATGTATGGCATAATTCCATAACTGTACCATCTTTTTTAGCAGTCATGATAGGTGTTATACTGTGATAACAAACAACTCCAGAATCTCTGTGGCCTGTAACAATTTATCTCTAACTCATTCTATATGTTGATCATAGATTGTCTGAAGATTCTGATTTGTTTCTTCTTTTTTTCTTCTGTGGTCATACAAAGTATATACTAGCTCTTGAAGCTTCTATTTGGAAGTCATACACATTGATTTTGCTCATGTTGACTGAAGGCAGATTACCTGGCTGTCCATGAGTTCTACTAGACAGGAAAGTATAAGCCCACCATGTTCTCTGAAGCTTAGAGAACAAAATATTTGTGTACACCCTTAATGAGTATTTCTAACTGCATGAAAAGACCAACAGCTCTACTTGTTTGCAGTTACATCTAATTTTCACAGTTGTTTTTTTTTTTTTTCATTTCTTTGGTGTATTGAGTAGTTATTACTGTGTAACAGACTATTTCAGAACAGTGTCATACAATAATAAGCACTTTGGGGACATCTGGGTGGCTCAGTGGTTGAGCATCTGCATTTGCCTCAGGGTGTGACCCTGTCTGGGGATTGAGTCCTGCATCACGCTCCCTGTGAGGAGCCTGCTTCTCCCTCTGCCTATGTCTCTGCCTTTCTCTGTGTATCTCTCATAAATAAATAAAATCTTTTTTTTTTAAAGCACTTTTTCTTGCTCAAGGGTCCGTGGGTTGACCAAAGTCACTCAACTATATATTCTGAAGCCAGGGTGAAGGCCAGCCATACTCTAAGACATGCCTTTCTCACATGGGAGATCCAGAAGTGCAAGAGGGTCAAGTAGAAATAATCAGTGTTTTTGAGGTCTACTTCCACCTATGTTATGTTGGAGCAGTGAAGCAGATATACAATCTTTGCATGGTATGTGTGGAGGTAGGGGAAGAGGAGATCTTTGCTAAATAATAATCTATCTCCCTTATTAGGTGTCAGGCCTTGTTCTAAGCATTTTACAGATGAACACTCACTTTACTCTTATTACAAATCCAAGAAGTAGGTACCATATATTATTTTTCTCCATTTTACAAAGGAACAAACTGGGGAGTAGAGCATCTAAGTAATTTTCCTAATGTCAAATGATTTGTAAATGATGAAATCATGATATGAACTTGAAAAAATATGAATATATTTCTTATATTTTTATATCCATCAGTTTCCAGTCACTTTACTGTGTCTCCCACTGACTAAAGTCTAAAACTTAGGTTGATAGTATTCTAACTTTTTAAAGAAAGAAGATAATACCTTTCAACTAAAAAAAAAAAATTTGCAAAAATATTGCTTATCAATAGTTGAACTTTCATATTGAGTAAAGGAAGAAATATAATACAGTCAAAACAATTACAAATTCCTTTTTAGAATAATTTCTATTTTTAATCATAATGACATCTATATAACTTGACAAAATGCAGTATATATGTATGCATGTCTGTGTGCGTGCCCAAGACATTATTCATTCCATAGACAATACTGAAATCTATTTGGATTTTTTTGGCTTTCTCAGGTATCTGAGTTCTACCAGTTGGGAATGACAGTTTGTGACAATCCTTCTATAATATGGAAATACTCTTCTGTATATCTCTTATTAGTTCACATTAGTGTAACTCTATAGAGAGAAAACTGATGTCTCTGATTGAAATAATGTTTTACTACAAACATTGAACATGTAATATCTCCCTTGCCTTGGCTCATAGTGCCTGTTAAAGATGTGACTGTGTGTGTACAGTAATTCCTCCCTAGTACTAAAGCAGTAAGAAAACAAGGGAGTGATCTGACTTAAAAAAAAAAAAGAAAAGAAAAGAAAAAAAGATTTATTTATTTATTTATTTATTTATTTGAGGGGGAGGGGAGAGAGAGAGAGGGAGAGAACTTCAAGCAGACTCTGTGCTGAGTGTGGAGTCCGTCATGGGGCTCAATCCCATGACCCTGAGATCATGAACTGAGCCAAAATCAAGAGTCAGACCCTCAACCGACCCTAATTCATGGTGCCCCCTGATCTTTTTGTCATTATTTATTTTTCTTCAAATGTAGTCAAACAGAATTCCCTAGGTCAAATTTTGTTTTTAGTCAACAGATCTCTTATAAATAACAAAAGCAAAGGTTGATGTATTTTATACTTTTGTTTAAAAAGAAAAGATATCAGGGAAGCTAAATGTATTATATTTAGAAAATTATTTCAGAAGGAAGGAAGGTAAAAAGAAGGTTATTTTGCAAAGCTTGATGGAGAGGAAGGTGGTTAGATGGAATGACATCATGAGGCACAAAGCAGGAAAGATCCTGAACTTTGCCTTCTGGCATAGTTCAATTAAAATGGAAGTCCACACTGATCATAATGTTAAAAAATCAATGTGAAATTTTCCAAGAACTTTTTTAGTACAGATATTTCTCCCTTTGTTTCCAGCATTTGAATATTTTTAATTTCAGCTAGTATTCAAGTCTATAGTTAATTTTAATGTGTCTATGAAACTGAGAGTATGTGTGAACAAATACATGTGCACTCACTTATTGGGGTAGATGGAATGTGGATATGATGGACCTAATTCAGACACTTGGTTTCCAGATGTGTTTGGGAGAAGCATAAAAGTTGGGCCATGGCTTTAAAAACTATGATGTTTTCAAATTGTTACACAAGTAATACATGCTCAATATACTAACTTTTGAAACCTGAATCAAAAAGCAAAAGGAGGGATGCCTGAGTGGCTCAGCAGTTGAGCCATCTCTCTCTGGCTCAGGGCAAGATTCCGGAATCCTGGGATTGAGTCCCACATTGGGATCCCTGCATGGGGCCTGCTTTTCCCTCTGCCTGTGTCTCTGCCTCTCTCTCTCTCTCTTTCTGTGTCTCTCATGAATAAATAAAATCTTAAAAAGAAATCAAAATGAAACAAAAAGGCAGATATATATCACCTTGATCCTACAAGGTGATAGGACTATTAACATTTGGGTGTATAATCTTCTAGGGTCTTCCCTTGCAAATATAGTTTTAAGTGTTTCACATCCAATATATTTGCAAAGTTCCTTTGTTTTGTTTTAGTATTTGTTGTTTGGGTAAATCCTCCATACACATTTGTCTAGTTATTTCTTTAAGATAATTTTCTGTAAATAGATGAAAAGAGAGGCTGGCACTGGAACTAGACCACTGGTTTTCACTGTGTGGTCCCTGGACCTTCGTCATCAATATCATCTAGGAACATTTTGGAAATGTAAATTCTTTCACATAGTCCAGACCTATTGAGTCAAAAACTGGAGCGTCACCAAGAAATCTGTTATTAAAAATCTTAAGGGAGTTTTTGTACAGGCTCAAATTTTTGAACCACTGAGATTGACTTAAGGTACAAAGCTTCATCTTCTGAATTTAGCACTTGAACTGCCTTGCCCTTTAGCAAAGACTCAGATGAACTTCGTTTAGACTATAGTCTGTGTATGGAGGGGTTGGGTATGTTCCAGAGCAGTTTCTTCCATTTCCACTATTTTTTCTCTGAGATCACTTTTTCTAGTTTGTTTGGGTATTTAATTTCATTGCAGTTGCTTTCTCCAGTATCTGATGATCCTTTAATTTCCTTTCATATTTATGACTGAGACACTAAAAAGCTGATTGGAATCTCTCTGTGCATCACTGACAGGTGGGCTTTGCTGTGTGCCCATAAGGGAGGCTGCTGCAAAATTGTATCCCTGAGGTCAGTACATATAGGTGTTTTCTCTTTTGCTGGATGGATTCTCAAAGAGAATTAATTATCCAGAGAACTACATGGAGGGCCATGACCCTGGTTCACAGCATTTTGTGAGTTAAGAGAGAGAGGACCATGGGTTCTCAGTCTTTGATGTGTATATATTCGCTTAATTTCTTTTCATCAGGACAATGCCTTTAGCTGACTCAGGCTTTCTTTCCAGTCTTCCTTTCCAGAGAGTGAATGTGTTATCTGCCAGATTGCAGAAAATATAGTTTTGTGGCTGCATAGGCCGTGGGAAGATATCTTGGGTCTCAAATATTTCTTTAACATTTATAGAGATTTCTGTCAGAGAAATCTGACATTCTTTTGAAAAAAAAAATCAGAAAATTATGAGTGGCATCTTCAGCCCCCAGAGAGAACTTGAAACTCTATTCATACTTTCAATTAATCACTCATCTATATCTATCTATCTATCTATCATCATCATCATCATCATCTATCTATCTACACTTTGATATCTCCTTTTACTATGATTTGATTAGTTCCAGTAATGATAAATCAATTGAGGCCTTAAGAAAAAAATCTCTCTCATTTTAAGGAAGAGATACACTAAATTTACAACAGGAAATATTACTGTCTAGTATTTATCAGTCTCATTCCTCAACTCTGTTTTTTTTCATAATTCTTAAATTCTGAAGAAATCTTGAGGGTTTTTTATTTTTTTCACTTTAATGCCACCACAATTTGTCTTATTGTAGGAGTATTGCAAGATTCTAGGTGTCCCTTGCCATATTCACTGCTTCCAAATAATCCTTTTCCTCAGTTCCTTAATTTCTAGTGTTTGATATACTGTAGTCCTTTCTTGTTGCCTCTCTGTCCTATAATATAGGAATCTGGCTTTCATTTCCTAGGGGTTATGTGCCAGCCTGTCTCTGCAGGTTTATTTATTTTTCTGCCAGAGTAAGTACCCACCTTGAAAGCTCTAGAGTTGGAATGATGACCTAAAGTGCTTTGAAAGAAGCTTAATCCTGAATCATATTATTATTATTATTATTATTATTATTATTATTATTATTTAGTGATTTATCAGTTCAGAGAATCTTTTAATTAGGCAGTAGGATAGGAGAGGCTAAAGAGGTACATCAGGCCTAAGTATGTTAAATCTTGATAACACTGAGAAATGGAAAAGGAATCAATTGTGTCTGATATTAAACCTGAAAAGATTGACCTTAACACAAGGAAATAATCCTCAAGTTAAAGACAGACTAATTTTTCTCTGTTGATGGATAGTTAGCTGGACTTATTGTTGATGAGTAGTGGTTAAAAAAAAGAAAACAAAACATGGGGAGGGAGTAATAGTTGCAAGACTGAAAGGAAGAACATACTTCTGAGAAATACCAATGACAGATTCAGAACAGAATTTTCAGATATTGTTTGAAAAGGTCAATAAAATGCAAGAAAAGAGCATCTTCTAAAATAGTGACTAGGAGCCAGATGAAGAGATAAAAAGGCAAAGGTCTGAGAGAAGACAACAGGAGGTAAAAAAAGTGAGATGGTGAGTTAAAGAAGTATTCTAGGAAAAGTTAAAAACTTATAGGGTGATTCAAATCCAAATATGGGGAATAAAAAAGAAAAGTTAATGCTATGGCTCATGGAATTGTGATATCCAGGGAAAATTTGATAATGTCTCTCAGAAATCAGTGGAGACAATGGAATAAACAGTATTAGAAATGAAAAGATTGTATAAGAAAGAGAACACAAACTTACACATAAATATTTGGCAATATAAAGAGGTCAAAATATACAATAGGTTTAGTTATTAATGATATAGTAGAATAAAAGTCTTCAGAGCTGTAGACATCATCAAATATCATAAAACACAAATGCAAATACATGTATACATATAAAAATGAATCAGGAATTATACCAGAAATATTAGTGCACCCTAATATTCAGAATTCCTTAATTAATGTCAATTAAAATAAACATTTTATTTGTTGTTAAAAAGCATATTTCATATTATTAAAGAGTATGCTATTAAATTAGGAATACATGTATCTTTTGTAACATAAAGAATAATTTTTTTCAAAGGAAGAACATTTTTCTGAAAAATACCTTATGCTCCATACAGTCTTAGAAGCATTCCCATTAAAATGATAAAAAGAAAATGATCTTAATATATACATAATATATTATATATATATTAATATATATGTTCTTATTAGTCAGATTATGTTCTGGAATTTCTGCAATAAGTAAAAGATGATGCAATAAGACAAAATAAGTGTGTATATATAATGGAAAGAAAATTAAGCATTAAACATCATTTATCAACAGCAGCTGAAAGGGATTGGAATACTGAGAGGTCTGTGAACAAAATTAACCTGCAAATATGTATGTACATATGTGTGTGATCCCCTTGTTCCTGATTTTATTCTATTATTTCCTTAATTTTTGAGCATTTTAAATGGTTTCACATTACAATGCATTTCAGATTTCATGAGTAGATTTAATTCATTTGATGTGAACCCTCCCATTTTTGAGTTCTGTAAACTGACTTTCTTGGCATTGAACATCTCAGATGTTCTGTTTCATCTGGGTGCTAACTTTACATGGGATTTAGCTTTGTTGGGATTTTCAGACACATTTACTGGGCTGTGTAAGTCTTACTATAGAGGCTGATCTAGGTTTGTGTCAATTCATTTTCTACAAAGTCCCCACCTCTGAGCTCTGTGAGTACCTTGGTTTGGGATTTCCTCACAGGCTGGTCAGGATTAATTCATCAACAGCATTGGCTACAAATTCTAATTTTTCAATGGTGAGTCAGCTTCCATTAGTAGCCTAGAGCAAGGCTTCTGTCAAGAAACAAGGGCGGGTGGGGGAGATTCGCAGGTTTCATTTTGCAAGCAAGCAAGATTTCCCAAATCTGAGTTCCATGCTGGATCCTAGTAAGGGTGCCAGGCCAAAACCATATGCTGTGGACTCAGCTTTAGCCCTCGGTGAATATTCCAGGTCTACTCTCCCTCCATGGGCTGCCCGTTCAGATTCTTCTCAGCATTTTGGGGTTCTTCTTTTGTTTCTATATATTGCCTTAAAAATATGTATTTTCACCAGAATTTTTTTATTTGGTGAAGGAGTATATCACTGAGTAACTCATATTTCCCCATAAGTCAAAATTTTCTTTTCTCTCTGAAGTCTCACATTTATTGAAATTAACTAAAATACACTGAAAATATATCTACCACTTGTCTGGTAGGTTCTGATCTGCGTCCTGCTTCTCATATCTAAGATCTCCAAAGGTCCAGAGTGCTCCATAGCTTTTTATTTTTTTGTGCAAATTCAGTTATCAAAGTTTTAGAGACTATCTGGAGGGGAAAGTAGAAGGAAAAGACAAAATTAGCGTGTCTGTACACAAAATAGGAAGTCACTAGTGAAAAGCACATAATGCACTCTGATTTAATCAGTACCAAGAACAAGAAAACATTCAATGAAAATGCAGGGTGATGAATTTATAGCAGCTAAATGAAATATGTGCTTTCACAGCACGCAGCAAGTCTGTTGAATTCTTCTTTGGGAAATCATGATGCAAATAATACAATATCTGTTGCTCTGATTTTCTCTGCCACCTGCATTTTCCTATCAGTTTGGGTCAGTCCATTAGACAGGAGATAAGCGTCCATGAGTCTGAAATGCCAATACTACACTGGAAGGAAGATGAGAGACATTGGTCACACCCACTCATCAGCACTTTGTTCATTTCCTGTGGGTTTTATGAGGAGGTTAATCAAACAATGGTTTGTTTTCTTGTAAATATGCCAACAATTTCCTTCCCCAAATCTTAATTTATCTTTGATCTCTGTGGTTATTGTAGAGTTTTTTAATTCTTTTTTCTTTTTGTTCTCATAAATAAGATCCTCAGAAACACAACTATGCTTCCACGCATTGGGGAAATCAAAATCATAGATTTTTCTCCACTACCTTTTACCATAAAGACCTGACCTGGGAACTTTATGGAATAGGACATTGGGAACTTTGCTTTGGAATTTATGCTTTTTATTTCTGGTCTTTTGCCTAGTCTGATTCTTATGAGGTATATTACACAATTTAAAATTACTATATAAGTAAAGGTGGCTGTGTGGATTAGTGCCACTTTGTCACCTCTACTTAAGCCTCAGACATTTAATTTTTTGCCTTAAAGGTCCATTTCTTTTTCTTTAAGAATAGAACTATAATTGTTTAAGCCTCTAACATTTCGCATTCTAACTTTTGCCTTTGAAAACAAGGTAAATAGGTGCTTTTAATTTGTTCTGAATTTTAAAACCATTTTAAAGATTCAGAATACTTAATATAATATGTCAGAATGAGAAATACTACTTCATGCTGTTTTTCTTTTGCTATACATTAATCAGAAAGTTATAAAAGCAGCTCATTTGCTTGGAAATAATTAGACATCTATCAACGGGAGATCAGTTCAAGGGTCAGCAAATTGCAGCCTGCTTTTATAAATCTATTTTGTCTAGGTAGGCAAGCACATTAGTTTATATATTGGGTATGGTTGCTTGTGTACTAGAGTGGCAGATTTGACTAGTTAAAATAGAGATGATATGGCAGGCAGAACTTAAAATATTACTATCTGGTCCTTTAAGAAAAATTTTGTCAGCTCTCACACTGGTTACATATATTATGATCCTTCCAACAATAAAACACTATATACTATGAAAAATGATGGGCATCTCCATATATGAGCATATTTATTTCCTATTGCTGCTATAAAAATTATCACAAATGTGGTGCCTTGAAACAAAACACATTTATTGTCTTAATAGTTCTTGGAGTCAGAAGTCCAAGAAATAACTCACTAAGCTAAAATCAAGCTGCTGACAGGACTGTATTCCTTCTGGAGGCTCTTAGGGAGAATTTCTTTCATTGCTTTTTTTCAGAGGTTAGAGGCCACCTGCTTTTCTTGGCTTTTGCACCCCCCCCCTTTTTTTCCCATCTTCCAAGCTAGCAAGAGTGGGTCTAGTCCTTTTCATGCCACCATCATGTGATTTCGTTCTTCTGCCTTCTTTGCTTAACAAGGACTCTTGTGGTTACATTGGGTTTACCTGGGTAACCCAGGATAATCTCCCTATCTCACAGTCAACTGATTAGCAGCCTTAATTCCATCTGTAACCTTAATTCCTCTTTGCTCTGTAACCCTCTGTAACTCTGTAACATAGCAACAAATTTCAAGGGATTAGATGTGAGCATATTGGGGAAGAGAAGCACTATTCTCTCTACAAAGAGTATTTAAAGACATTCACAATATTCTATAATTTGGAAAAATACAAAATAATAAAACTTCATATGCAATATGGCTTAATTTAAAGTTTTTGTATCGGGGATCCCTGGGTGGCGCAGCGGTTTGGCGCCTGCCTTTGGCCCAGGGCGCGATCCTGGAGACCCGGGATCGAATCCCACGTCGGGCTCCCGGTGCATGGAGCCTGCTTCTCCCTCTGCCTATGTCTCTGCCTCTCTCTCTCTCTCTCTGTGACTATCATAAATAATAAAATAAAAAAAATTAAAAAAAGAAAAAAAAATAAAGTTTTTGTTTCATGATTAGACAAGTTTTTCTCAAAGGATTTAGGAAAAATATTACAATTATTTCTTTTCTGAATCGTAGGGTTATGCATGTTTTTTACTCTATATTTTTTTAAATTCAGATTTTTAAACAATGAGCACTTGTCACTTTTATAATGGGAAAAATCTAAATGTAAATAATATTAAATCAGAGACCAATTATTATGGAAATTTCAGAATTGGCAATTTTGCAAAACAAAATAATTTTCCTCTGTATATTTTTGCAATTTTTCCTTTATAATGTTAGTCTTTTAACAGAATCCGGTACTTCTTTGCTTTTAAATTTGGGGCAGGTTCTACCATTTCCCTAATGCCAGTGCTTCCCAGAGGGGCTTTACTTCCCCAAATGATGGAAAACTTAATCCTAATTCTCTCAGGCTGGGATGTCTCAACCTATAGAGATTGGAACCACTTGAGTTTGCATAGAGATACTACTTCTCTAGCTTTGTCATCTTTTTTGAATATTCTATATTTTCAAAGTCCCAACTAACTGATTGATAGCTTTTGAAATTTATTTGTATACTCCACAATATCTGCAAGTCACTCCATTGCATTTTATGGATGGAATGGAACAAATGGAACAAAAATTGATTTTCAAATTCTCACTTTCTTTTTACTTGTAGCTCCAAAAGATAAACTGAGTGGGCCATTTTGTTGCATGATGGTTTCATTTTCCTCCTCGTCTTCCACCCGACTCTTTCTTTAGATAACTTACTTGCTCTTCTCTTTCTCAACTATCAAAGCTTTTAGTTTTGATAGAATCATTTCTATTGTTTGATATTAATCTGTTATCCCTGAAAATCATAGAATTTTACAATTTCTTCCACGTACATTGCATCCTGTTATGAATTCAGCTTTATTTAGTAACCAGCAAACATCTATACTGTCCCTACTATGTGTATATATTAAATGGTGCTTCTTTTATGATGTGCTGTTTTGCATTCTTTGGTAGCAGTTGATTAATATTATTAACCAGACCAATTGCACTATTTGAGATAAAAACAATAAGTTTTTTAAAAGTGTCAGATTAAGGACCAGTAAAATCTTTAAAGGATTCACAATAAAAAATAAGAGAAGTTAAAAAGGAGAAAAGAATAAAGAAGTAGAATGCCCTTAATTGCTTTGAGTTCAGCTTTCTCTTGCTCATTAGCTTTGATATGGTTTAGGAGACCATTGTTATTCACATCTTTATCAGAGAAATTAACCGAAGAGTGTGTGAACCTTACCTTCATATTCTGTATACCAGCTGGCACATTATGGGTCCTTAGAAGGGACTAATAAGAAGATTATTAATAAATATGAGGACAATATTTTTCTCTAATAGGGACACAAACAGTAGCTCCGACCTAAAATAAAAATAAATACAATAAGGAAATAACCAGGTGCTTTGGTCAAACAACTGGTAGAGTTTAAAAACACTAGCTATAATGTGACTGAATTAGTTTTGTGTGGTTAGCCTAGCAGTAATGTGTTATTAATAACGTTCAAGCAGGGGAGAGCTATACTTTTTAAGTGGCTAAGAGTTGTCCATCACAAACATTTCTTAAACCTTTACATATATGTGAGAACTTGGATATTGACCTCATAAACCTTATCATCTCTTTAAAGAGAAAGAGCTTAACACTGACTTAAGGGGAAAAAAAAATCAAACCTAGTAGCATCTATGCTAAGAGCGTTAGTGGTCAGAAAATCAGTAAGGACTGGAACAGTCAGTAAAGGCTCAGTGGCTGAGAGGAGATAAGTGCAGAGCTTCAAAGGATCTGGGAAGAATAAATGCAGGATGAGATTTGAGGGGACGCCTGATGAAGGGATTTCTATGAGCAAAATTAGAACGCAAGCAAATGTACAGCAGGTTATCCCAATGGCTTACTGGAGCTTGGGTGAAGTTGGAAAGACAGGAAAACTCATATGAAACAAAAAATATTTAAGTTGGTACTTAAGCAGTATTATCTATTTATCCTCAAGGGGCTTCCCAATTGCTCAGATATGGTAAGAGACAAACACCTATTAGCTCAAGTAAAAGACAAAACTCAAAATTAAAAGAGAAAAGGAGGTAGAATCTACCCAAGAAATTTGTTTGCTGAAAAGAATTGGTTTCTGAGCTTTCTAAAATCTAAAAAAAATAAGGAAAGCACAAATAATAAGGTATCTTTTATTGTGAAAAGGAGCACGCCTTTCCCTTCCCTCCGCCCTAGAGGAATTTGTGATAAGAGCATTGACTAATATCATGAGTAATAGCCTTGAGAACAACTAAAAAAAGCAAACATTTTGTAAGTGGAGACTCTCCTTTATTCATACTCGAGTGCAAGCGAAGTGTAATGGGAACTAGACTATGTGGGGCACTTCGTATGCCAGGCTAGCTTGACCAAAGTCCCTGGCTCTTTTCCTATATATATTTATTTTGACTTTAGGTCAGGGCTGCTATATCAGTGTCTGGCTAATAGAGGACAATAAACTTCCCTCGTTATTAATAATTTTCTCATTAGTCTCTTCCAAGGAATCATAATGGGCTAGTTGGTGGCCAGCATATGCAGACAAGGGTCATACACCCTTCAGTTAATTTTCCTAATGCAGGTGAGAAAGCAAGTACTGGATCATAATGTATGCTGAAGCTAATGAGAAAGAAAAGGCTGGACTCACAGCAGTTAAGGGCATTCTGCTTCCTTATTCTTCTTTCTTTTAAACAGACTTTATTGTGAATTCTTCTGTAATTCTACTGGTCTCTGTTCTGATATTTAAAAATGTATTGTTTTTATTTGAAGCAGTACCCTTGATTTAATTGACAATATTGTGATATTAATCATCAGTTACAAAAGAAGAATGGGAGCACTGTAGTTTCTAAATGAAAACATTTCCTAAGTGATGATGACACGTTAAAAAATTTTTGGTGAGAGCTAACCGTTCTTGGGTAAGGGTAGGATCTGGAGAATACCTTCTAGGCCAGGGAGAGGACATTTGGCTTTTTACTTTGAAAAGTAGATGGCCATGGAACATTTAAGTGACTTTGGAATAAAATAATCTATAATTATTTCAAACAGTTTTCTAAAAAGAGGCACATTCTTCTTTTTATTTTTCCTTCCAGTTTGGAAGAAGGCTGAGAGTGAATAATATATAGTTAGAGCCATGATTTCATGATATGCCAAATAAGTACCAAGAAATAGCTACATTTATGGCGTTTATGTTAAGGCCTATTACTGGTATGCAAATTCCTGGCCTATAATTGTTTTCACAATCAGGCCCAGAGGCATTACCATGGAGGAAGTAATTATAAAATGGTTAATTAAAAGTAATTATAAAATGGTAAATTACTTTTTATATATCCTCATACATTGTTCAGTTATAACTTAATCTTTGAAATACTGGAATGGCTGCCTCCCAAGAACACAGCACCCTTTGGGGAAACGTGGCTCATCAGCCAGTAACAACTGCCCTTTTTAAATACTTTTCAAACTCAGATTCTGGGACGTTCCAGCTTGACAGCTGGTTCCTTGTCCTGTGCCATGGTCAATGTTTAATGCACTGCAGCAGATTTCTCCAAAGTGTGGCCTGAGCTCCCCCGAGGACCCTCTACGACCATATGGGGGAGTGGGATGTGCTGCTGATATGAGCACCAGACAGGCTTGCAGAAGAGTGGACACACAGCAGCCAATGCTACCTGAGCAAGCAGGTGGATATTTGTTTGAAGAGGGGAGGGATACTGATAAACTTTGCCCATTGGAAATTGAAGGCCTGGAAAATCCAACCAAGTGCCAAAAGGCCTCACTGGGCCAAAAATATGGGAATTCACACAGAATTAAAACTTATTTTAATTAATAAAAGTTATATTCTACAATTTAGCTGCAGTTTTAAAAGAACTATAAAAGTTAAAACTAGGGACTATGGTGAAAATCATTGTTGAATAGTAGAGCCAGTGAATATACCTACAGAGAAAAATGCAGTTAGCTCCATGACTTGCACCTTCCTTTTTCAAGCAATATTTGGTACTTCTGGTCTAGAGTAGCTAAATAAAATTCAGAATGCCCAATTAAATTTAAATTTTGGATAAACAATATTTTTTTGTTATTGTAAGTACAATTTTGTTTTGTTTAGTATAAGTATGTTCCAAATATTGCATGGAACATACTTAAACTAAAAAGAAAAAAAAATCATTGGTGGCACCTAGGATAGCTCAGTTGATTAAGTGTCTGCCTTCAGCTCTGGTTATGATCTCAGGGTCTGGGATTGAGCCTTGCCTGGGGTTCCCTGCTCAGTGGGGAATCTGCTTCTCCCTCTCCCTCTGCCCTTCTCCCGTGTTCATACCCTTCCTCCCTCTCTCTCAAATAAATAGAATCTTTAAAAATATATAAAAATCACTGTTCATCTGAAATTCAAATTTAACTGGGAATGCTAGATTTTTATTTGCTAAATAGAGCAGGTCTATTCTGGTTGCTATAGTAAACAGTATCTTTTTATCATAACACTTTCAAACTGGTTATTGCTAGTGGAAGAAAATGTTGATATTTTGCATATTAATCAAGTTACCTTACTAAATTCTCTCATTATTTCTCTGGGGTTTCCAGGTGTGAAACTCTACTTGGGCAAATACTGATATTTTTGCCTTCTCCCTTCAGATGATGGATTCCTTTTCCTTGTATGGTTGCTCTGAATAAAAACATAAAAGCAGAGTTAAATATTATTGGTGATACTGGGTATCTCTGTGAACCCCTATGTGTCCAGGTTACAGTTTTTTTAATTTGCAGAATAAACAAGTGAGGCTCCCATCCCAAATTTGTGAGAATTCCAGCTTACAATGCACTACTTCTGAAAATTCTGGAGCTTGTTTTCTCATGGTACTTTCATCTCATTCTAAATTTTGGTACCTGATGTATTTTCAGGACATCTGCTTCTGTGGTTCCCTTCCCTCCTCTATATGCTGAAGTTGTACCAATACAATACTGGTGTGCAGTAGACCCAAAGAGCAGAAGGAAGTATGAAGTACACATGCATCTGGAAACAACTTAAAATTCACCATTAGGTGTCATTTTCTTAAACTCCCCACATGGATTATTTCCCAGGTCATCTTGCTCTCCCTAGATTGTTGTCCATAACCAAGAAGCTGCATGTATTATTCTACTCTGTAGGGAGCTCCTCCCACTGACCCTTGCTCTATTTACTTGAGTCTATGCAGGAATCCCTACATGTACCAGCTCTCCCCTGGCATGTGAAGAGTTCAAATGCATGTTACATTTTTTTGTCAAAAACTTTGGGTTACTGGAATAATTTTGTGTGTACAGAAACTTGGTGTATTCATTAAGAAGTTAATTTCATTGAAGGGCCATTTTCCAGTTTCTCTACTATTAGCAATGCAAAATACTGCCAAAAGAGTGAAATGACAGATTTACTTTAATTTAGGCTAGTTCAGATTCTAAAGCAGGTCTTTTCTGGGAATGGGAGCAGTAATTGGAAGATGAGTTCTTCTTCCATTTACAATTGTCTTGCTTCCGACTTTCATGTGTCTTCTAATTATTTTTCAACTATTAATTATAAAGTAGTCTATTGCTTTGAGATGAATGCTCTTGTTATGCTAAGGAAGTTCTTGACAGTGATGTTGTATATCAAGTTGCTTTCTGACATCTGTCAAGACAACCAGCATTCTTCCACTACCATCTTTGATTGTTTGGTAGATTAAAAGATATTAACATATTTCCTGATACTAAAGCATTTTTGCTTTCCTGTAAAATACTTGTTTTAGCTGTTTTGGTTTATTTTTTTCCCCACTGAATACTTGAATATTCTTAAATCTGCTAGGACTCATCTGACACAGCAATGTTTTTCACATTGTTCTAGGAAATAATCAATGCTACATTATCAAAATTTGTTATAATTAAATAAACTTGAGCAATCCTTCCTAGGGCAGACACACAAAACTTGGCCCCATATTAATGCTTCAGAGAAATACAGAGTTTAAATACCTGTCTTGATTTTTAAAATGACTGAACTAACTTGCTTGAACACGGGAAATACGTTCCATAGAACAATTGAAGAGACTTGTTTTCCTTCTGGTAAGCTCTGAAAGAGTTTGTATATCAGGTGAATTTTATGGTTTCATAAATTTTTAAAACAATTCTTTAGTCAAACCATTTTTAAAAGATTTATTTATTTTTAGAGAGAGAGAGAGAGAGAGAGAGCGAGCACCTGTGCCTGGCCTATCCCAGGACCCTGAGATCATGACCTGAGCTGAAACCAAGAGTCAGCTGCCCAACTGTCTGAGCCATCCAGGTGCCCCTAATAGAACCATTGTATGTGGTGTTGTGTGTATGTGTGTGTATGTGTGTGTGTGTGTGTGTGTGTGTCTGCACATGCACATGCATGTGTGATACATTCCTAGAAATCCTTAAAATTAGGTTTCTCATTTTTTTGAAGGCAACTATGGTAAGCTTTGTTTTGATAGAAATATATTCATGTATTCAAGATTTTAATACAGAGCTATGTAGAATTATCTATATAATATAGAATTCATTTATAGCTTTTAACATTTTTACCTATATCTCTAGATTTCGCACTTTTTGCTACTTCACTCCTCACTTCAGTTCTTTCCATTTAATTTACATCTCTACATATTCCACCTATTGAACCCTGTTAGCAAATGATTTTACTACTTAACACATAGAGAAAATAGACTCTAATATATAGAGATGTCCATCACTTCATCTTTGCTGGGTATTTCCTATCAGTACTTAAATATTTCCTATTACTTTATCTCAAAAATAAAGCCCAGGTGGTTCTAAAATGTGTCCAAAATTTTTTTTATACTCCTCCCTTCGGAGCAGAAGTTAATTCTCATCCCTTTGAGTGTGTGTGAGGCTTCACAACTTGCTTCTAAGAAATAGAATTCAGCAGAAGTGATGGTATATCACTTCTTTTTTTATAGAAAATTTTTTAAAGATTTTATTTATTTATTCATGATAGACACACACAGAGAGAGAGGCAGAGACACAGGCAGAGGGAGAAGCAGGCTCCATGCAGGGAGCCCGACGCAGGTCTCGATCCCAGGACTCCAGGACTGTGCCCCGGGCCAAAGGCAGGTGCCAAACCGCCAAGCCACCCAGGGATCCCTTGGTATATTACTTCTAAGAAAAGGTTATAAGTGACTGCATCTTCCATCTTGAGGGCATGCCCCTCTTACATGCTCTCTTGCACGCATTGTTTCTTTCCCTTGAATCACTTGCTCAGGGGAAGCCATGTTGTGAGCAGTCCCACGGAAATGTCCATGTGGTGAGGAGCTGATCCTCTTGCCCAACTTAACATGAGTGTGGAAGCTGAACATCCAGCCCCAGGCAAATCTTTAGAGACTGACTGACAGCTTGACTGCAACTTTATGAGATACCCACTCAGCTCAATAGCTCCAAAAGTCCTGAGGCTCAGAAACTGTGTGCGACAAAAAATGTTTTGTTGTTTTAAATTGTGTTTTGGATTATTTGTTACGCAGCAATGGATTTTTGTTATATTCTGCTTCTAGAGTAAAAATATTAAATATTTCAACATCATGTATGGTGATAACTTGAGCTTTTTTTTTAAGATTTTATTTATTTATTCATGAGCAACACAGAGAGAGAGGCAGAGACACAGGCAGAGGGAGAAGCAGGCTCCCTGTGGGGAGCCTGATGCAGGATCCTAGGACCCTGGGATCACTACCCGACCCAAAGACAGATGCTCAACCACTGAACCACCCAGGTGCTCCTATTTTTTTTTTTTTTAGAATTCTCCAGAATCTATCCTTATTTCTTCCACATTGCCTTGATATTTAATTCCTATCAGAGCTGGGCAATATTATTTCGTATCACTGGGAGGATAGCTGTACACAATGATCTGGAAATAATATTAATTAGAGCAAGTTTGCAAATTCTATTATAGGAATTACTGTCTGACTTTGGTTAGTTTGAAGTTTTATAAAATTAATGCATTTAAAATGAGAAGTAATCCCAAAATGGTTAAGTCTTTCTATTTGGAAAGCATCTATTTAGAGTCAGCCAGAGTTAATTTTTATAGTAAAATTATAAACTCTTGACTTTGGAAGTAGTATTTGATCAGTCAACCAGAATCCTTTTTACCTTTTGTGTCATGGATACAATGGCTACAATATATTGTAACAGAGAAATAAATTTACCTGAAAATGTACATATTGATAGGTAAGGTTGAACAGAAAATATCTGACAAAATTGACTACCGTATTGTCTAATGAGAAATATCATCTTGCAGTTTTAAAATTGACATTCTTGACAACATAATTAATCTAAGAGATGGTAGAGGAGAAATATATATAATCCACCATAAAAATCATGTAGCATTACAAAACATTAAACCCTAAAATTAGCCTTATTAGAATATAATTAGTATTGGCCTATGTAGTCAAATTATTAGGCATTTTTAGATACCAAAATCTGAAGTCTGTCTATTTTCCGCACTAAATTTCCAGATGCACTGAGTGATGTACTTTGACTATATCTATTAAAGTCTTAAGGGTTAGTTATTGAGTATAACAATGGATACTGTGAAGGAGAAGGTAAAGTTTAAGTGTCTGGGTAGTAGAGTCATAACTGGTAAGCCCTACTAGAATCAGTTGCTTGTATTACAAGTTGACTTGTAATAGGGTTTGTATCGACATTCTTGGCACACCAGTTGACATTATTTGTTCTTTACAAAGTGTTCTCTGATACTATTTTTGTGTTAGTTTTTATTTTCATTGTCATTTTCCTATTAGCAGCAGAGCAAATACTTGCAATCTTATGCTGTTTGAGTTTTTAATGACAATGAATCTGATGAATTCATCTTATTATAAATGAAATTGTTTAGTACTTACTATCCTTTATATTATTTTAATAAGATGGCCACCCACTCTATGTCTATTTTTATATTTGAAATGTCTTTCCACATTCATCTCCAAATTCCTGAAAAATGTAATAAAACTGGAAATTTAAAGTGAAACAATAAATAGAAAAGAGACTTAAGCTATTGACAAATCTTCTAAATATTTAAATTATTGAGAAACAAAAATTTCTGATTATAAATTAGAAAATAATGATGATGAAAACATTTAAACAAAGTGAACTAAGCTGTACTTCATAGCAAATTCAGTTTAAATGCTCAGACATAAATAAAAAACACATGGAAACATTCTAAAGAATCACTTCAAGGAGCTAGAAAATGAAAAAGTAAAATCTAATTAAGGTAGGAGGTATCGTAAAGACATAGGTAAAACACACACACACACACACACACACACACACACACACAAGCTGAAGTGGAAGAAATACTCAGATATATTAGTGTTTGTAACTTTGTGTTCTTTTACCAGAAAATACAGAAGAAACAGATATAAATTCATTGATGGGGGCAGCCCGGGTGGCTCAGAGGTTTAGAGCCACCTTCAGCCCAGGGCCTGATCCTGGAGACCAGGGATCAAGTCCCACATCAGGCTCCCTGCATGGAGCCTGTCCTGTGTCTCTGCCCACCCCACTCCCTCTGTCTCTCATGAATTAAAAAAAAAAAAATCTTAAAAAAAAAATTCACTGATGAAAAGTTAAATATCTCAACTGACTGGTATGTAGAGTAGAAATTGGGAAGTTGTTAATGAATAGTATCCAAAAAGCATTTAGGCCATTATTATAAGTGAGTTCAATGAAAGCTTCAAGGTGTCAGTAATTCCTTTGCTATGTAGAGTTTTTCAGAACACAGTAAATGAAAGAAGCCTTCCCAATTAACTTTATAAAGTTAGCATAATCCCAATAGTCAAATCTGAGAAACAGAACATGCATAATCAAGATTCTAAAAAACAGGTTTGAAAATCGCTGTATTTTCAATTTTTCTGTGAACCTAAAACTGCCTTGAAAAAAGTAAAGACTTAATAATAATAATAAAAACAACAGATTTTAAGAGATCTAATCTAGGACTATGATAGAAGTTATTTTTTAAAATATTTTATTAATTTATTCATGGGAGACACAGAGAGAGAGGCAGAGACATAAGCAAAGGGAGAAGCAGGCTCCCTGTGGAGAGCCCAATGTGGGAATGGGATCCCAGGACCCTGGGATCACACCCTGAGTCAAAGGCAGATGCTCAACCACTGAGCCACCCAGGTGCCCCTGTAACAGAAGTTAACTAGGATTTATTCTAGAAATTCAGACTGAGTCAAGTCACTGGAAATGTATGGCATAAATTATCATTTTAATACTTCAGAAGATAAAAAATTAGCTTAATTTATGGCAAAATACATACACACATTTCTTAATAAAATTTATAGTGTAAGAGATATCTTACTAAATAATGAAAGAGAAGTAGGTCAGTGGTCATTGGTACTCAGCTTCTTCACTCCTTTTTTGGCCAAGTGCTGACATTTATCAAACTTCTCCAGTCTTAGGAAGACTATGGTGGATGATAGGGATGTTTTAATGGATGGATTCATTGGTTTGGTCCACACTCTGTTCTTGAATTCCTTAATATTGGAAATTAAAAAATAAAAACAAAAATGAACAAACAAGCAGAAATCCTGAAAACACCAAACACAGACTTGTAAACTTTGGAAGGTATGACATTTAAAAAAAAAAAAATTTTATACTGAGAAAACCAACAAAATAAGATTACAAAAGAAATCAACTTCATTGAAAAGATGCATATTCTCCTGGTTCATGGAACGCTTTCACTGAGGGCTATTTGCCTTTGAGGCTGCAGATGTGTAAAATGTCACTCAGCTTGATTCTGAGAGGTGGAGATCAAGAAGTAAATACAGGATGTTGGCAGAAGAAAGAACTACCTCCTTTTCACAGTTACCCAGATACATACACAAAAATACAAATTGTTTAAGCCATGTAACTAAACACACAAAGCTCTAAGACAATAGCAGCACCGTGAAAGCCAAAACAGACCAGCAAATCAGTGTCCCCATGGGAACCTGTTCTCTGCTGTATTTCATGGGAATTAAACCAACATCCTGAAAGCTTTTAAATGTCTTGTTAATCACTTCTGAATTGTTCATTTTATGTGTCTGTTTTTTTCCTTTGGATACAAATCAGAAGCAAAATGGCATTCATACTAATAATAACTAAAGGAAAAGATAGGATATATATTTTGATATACATTATAAATAGCCTGAATAATTTAAATATCTATATTTGCTGATACTAGAAATAATGAAAACCAAACAATGTATCTATCTTTGAAAGTGGTTTTCTAGCTGTCTCCTGAAGAGCCCTGAGATGCTGTGAAAATATCTCAGAAGCCAACAGGAGAAGCTCCCCACTCTCCCATCTAAGGACAGCAAGTGGAGAGAGACATTCTTATCTCTGACTTCATACATTTTATATATGCATATGCATGTATGCTTGTGTCTCTGTGTGTGTTTAATGTTCTGCATACCTTTTTATCTACTGGAGAAAAGGAAGCTATATTGACAAAGAAAAACAAATTAGTAAACCATTCATTCAAAGACTATAAATGTAACTTGTGAGCATAATGGAGAAAATTTAAATAGTATTTGTTTGGGATTACTTATTGGTATTTTGATATTACTACTTAATGTAATACCATAGAGATGATTCAAGGTCTAAAGTGAAAAGAAATTTTAGGTGCTTAAAGTACATTTGATTCTTTTTGTAATGAGGTAAAATTTCAGGAAAAAAAATGAAAATGAACCTTTTATAAATTTGAAAAACCATGGGAAAAAAGCACTAAAGAAATTAAGCATTAAAAATATTAAGCATTAGGGCAGCCCGAGTGGCTCAGTGGTTTAGCGTCACCTTTAGCCCAGGGCCTGATTCTGGAGACCGGGGATAGAGTCCCACATCAGGCTCCCTGCAAGGAGCCTGCTTCTCCCTTGGCCTGTGCCTCTGACTCTCTCTCTCTCTCTTTCTGTCGCTCATGAATAAATAAATAAAATCTTCAAAAAAATATTAAGCATTAAAGATATTATGGTATGGTTACATATTTTTTTAAAAAGCTATTTTTATCTATATCTTCTTTAGTTACTAAAAACTGAAGAAAACAGGGGATCCCTGGGTGGCTCAGCCGTTTAGCACCTGCCTTTGACCCAGGGCACGGTCCTGGAATCCCAGGATCGAGTCCCGCGTCGGGCTCCCGGCATGGAGCCTGCTTCTCCCTCCTCCTGTGTCTCTTTCTCTCTCTATGTCTATCATAAATAAATAAATAAATCTTTAAAAAAAAAACTGAGGAAAACATAGAATCTTTACTTTGGAAAAATTTTTCTACTTATAGAGACTGAAAAAATACCAATATTGTTTAAGCACATTATATATAAAATATATATACATATATATTTTAAATATTTATTTATTTGAGATACCAATATTGTTTAAACACATTATATGTATATATATTATATATATTTTATATATATAATATATATACTATATATATACATATATATTTTAAATATTTATTTATTTATTTGAGAGAGAGAGAGAGTGAGAGGAGAGGCAGAGGTAGAGAGAGACAGAGAATCCTCAGGCAGACTCCCTGCTGAGTGCAAAGCCTGTTGTAAGGCTTGATCCCAGGACCCTGAGATCATGACCTGAGCCAAGAGCTGGCCATTTAACAGATTGAGCCACCTAGGCACCCCAAGCACATTATATTCTTATTTATTTTATTTGTTTAAAGATGTAATTATTTTAGAGGGGGAGGTGCAGGAAGGGAGGGCACCCCAAGCACATTATATTTTTATTTATTTGTTTAAAGATTTATTTATTTACTTTAGAGGGGGAGGTGCAGGAAGGGAGGGGCAGAGAGGGAGGGAGCCAAAGTCTTAAGCTGACTCCCTATTGAGCACAGAGCCCAATGTGGGGCTTGATCTCATGACCCTGAGATCACCACTTGAGCTGAAACCAAGAGTCAGACATTTAACTGATTGCACCGCCCAGATGCCCTGCACGTTATATTTTTAAAAGTAAGAGCCATCTTGTTAAACATGCCAACAGCTTGAAAGCTAGACCATTTTTTTAACTGATAAACATTACCAAGAAATATATAAAAAAAGAATTTTTGTACTTTGTACTTATTATGTATTCTTATGAGGTAAGATGAGATGCTTTTCTTTTTATTTTTCTACAATAAAGTCTTTGAGGTTTTTCACCTTCTGAATGATGATGATGCAATTGGACATGCTTTATTGTAAGACTAATGTGAAAAATATATTAAATCAATTGGAGAGTAACATCTTATATTTTCCACATTAACTCGTCTATTCCTTTCCTTCATAAGATGGTGTTTGATGATACAGAACTGGCTGCCTGAGTCCAAAAAGGCTTTCAGAAAAATGCGAGGCATCTATTCCTGCTTTTATAAACTTTACAAGTGGCCCGTGTGTTCTAGTTGTGGCCATAGCCTCGCTGGTTGCTGGTGGGAGCAACAAATCAGAGGAGGCAGGTTATTTGAGTTCACAAGGCAAGGTGACTACTTTCAGTTTTATAGGAACCACTGTCTGTTTTCCAGTTGGTAACTCTGGGACCTAAGGGAGGATTTTGGAGTTGGAACTCTCTGATAATCTCTCATGTCATTTATATTTCTAGCTCAAGTTCTCACCTGGAGATGTAGTCTTGTTTTTCTAATTTTCCATTTAACTTGGTTGTCTCACTTAAACTCGTAATCTCATCCTTGAAGCTGCTCCTGGTCTACTTTTTCTCATCTCATTTCATTCCATCACCATCTTCCCAATCACTCCAAGACATAGAACTGCCATCCTGAATATCTTTGTTCAGAATTAAATTAGTCATCATGTCGGAATTCCTGGGTGGCTCAGCAGTTTAGCGCCTGCCTTTAGCCCAGGGCGTGATTCTGGAGTCCCGGGATGGAGTCCCATGGTCGGGCTCCCTGCATGGAGCCTGCTTCTCCCTCTGCCTGTGTCTCTGCCTCTCTCTCTCTCTCTCTCTCTCTGTCTCTCATGAATAAATAAATAAAATCTTAAAAAAAAAATAGTCATCATGTCTTATTGACAGGAAAACCCCTGTGTGAACAGATTTGGGCCTATCTCCCTGCTTCACCCAACTCCTGTCTCTAACTTAAATACTTCAACTGTACTTCTTTTAGTTCTTCAAACACATTGTGCTGTTTCCCACTTGGAGCCTTTGCTCATGCTCTTTCTTCCTGGCATGTTTCCCCATCAACCTCACTTGGCTCACCCCTAAGCATCCCAAATTATTTTCATCCTGTTAGAGCACACCATTCTTTCCCTTCACAGCAGATATCACAATTTATGATTATGAAATGCTTTTTTCTCTTCGCTTAGCTAATTGTTGACTCTCCCCTGTACCTGTAAACTCTATGGGGGATGAAGTCATGTCTGTTTTATCCCATTGTATTTCTAGGGTCTGTCATGGAGCCTGGAGTGCAATAGTTATATACTAAATATTTGTTAAGTACAAGGTTGGCTCTTAACATAGATTTACTATAAGAGAGAAATGTGTATGCATACTTTCCACTGGATCCTATGGAGGCTGATCAGTACACACAAAATTATAATTAATTATGAGAAAGGAAAAAGTTGTCAGCACAGGTTGTGTTTCATATTTGTAATAGTTACATTGTCTGTCAAACAGATACTCAAAGTTCATTGGATGAATGTATACATCCATGGTAACAATTAAGGCAGAAAGTTTTTCAAAACCTTAGTCAAATAAATTCTACACAGCATTCCAAGATAGTTGGAAACAAATTGCTTGGTTTCCAAGACATATCTGATTTTCTTCATCTGTCAACCTTATCTATAATTAATCTATAGCTTTCAAATTTATTTTCTTCCCAGGAAGAACATGTGAAGTCATGTTATTAGTGTAAGAAATGATTGTGAAAGACTTCCTCAATTTGACTTTTTAGTTCCTTAAATAAATGTTCATGATGAGAACATTTAAAGATAGTAATAAAAATAAAGAGGATGTTAAGAATCAGTGTTAAACATTCCACACAAAAAGCAATGTTTTCTTTCTATTCATATGCTAATTCTTATAAAATAAATTTCTAAAACATTAACAAATAATACTTAATTAGAATCTTGTCTTTGCTGGGCACTGTTCTGATTTCTTTACAAATATTAACTAATTCAATCCTTGCAATGACTCTGACTGTCAATGTCTCCATTTCACACATGAGGACAGAGGCAGAGATTTATTCAAGGTTGCACTACCAGTAGGACACAAATTGGTATTGTTTTCCAAGTGTATGCTTCCACATTATTTAATTTCATGAATCGTGATTTATTAAGAAAAGTACTACACTCTGTGGATGTTTAAATATTTTCAAATTTTTAATTGCTATAAATAGTGATAAAATAAATATTTTTGTACATATTTACAGGCACAGTGTCTTTCCTTCTAGCTGAGAAGGTCTTTTGAGCCCAAGATAACCAATGAGAAGTGGAAACAAACAATGTTGACTCTCAGTAACAAAGGAGAGGGCAAACAAAGCTTGCCTAAGGGAGTATACAGAGATTACAGTTTATGGAAATCAAAGACATCTTTTTCCCCCTTGTGTTCGGTCAAAGAACTTTTACTACTTTATCTTTTTAGAGGCTTGTTTCTTTGTTGATATAAACTCTAAGTAGTATGACTATTCAAATTCCAAACATTTCCTGGTATTCCACTCTTTGGAGTTTAGATGGGCATTTTTTACATTTGAATTTTGACATGTTTACATTTACATAATTTAAAAATTAAAAAAATTAATAGACTTTATTTTTCAGAGCACTTTTAGGTTCACAGCAAATTTGAACCAAGGTACAGATACTGCCCATAAACAGTCACTCTGCCACAAGACATTCATAGCTTCCCCCATTATCAACATCAGAGTTGTGGTATATTTGTTATAATTGGTGAACCTACACTGACACATCATTATCAAGCAAAATCCATAGTTTGCATTAGTGTTTACTCTTGGTGTTCTACATTCTGTTGGTTTGGACAAATGTATAATGACATGTATTCATCATTATAGTATCATGTATTTTCATTGCTCTAAAAGTACTCTATGCTTTGCCTATTTAACCCCTTACTCCTACCATAGGCAACTACCAATCTTCTATTGTTTCAGAGTTTTGCCTTTTTCAGAATACTATATAATTGATATGATACAGTAGGACTTTTCAGATTGGTTTGTTTCACCTGGTATACAAAATGTTCAATTAAGAGTATACTTAAGCGTACAATTCAAATTGTTTTAAGGTTCCTATATGTCTTTTCCTGGCTTAATAGCTCGTTTCTTTTTAGTGAAAAAATACTCCATTATCTGGATATACCATAGTTTATTTATCCATTCATCCAATGAAAGATATCTTGGTTACTTCCAAGTTTTGGCAATTATGAATAAAGCTGCTATAAAAATCCATGTGTGGGTTCCTGTGTAGACGTAAATTCTCAACTCCTTTGGGTAAATACCAAGGAGCACACTTGCTGGATCATATGGTAGAGTATGTTTAGTTTCATAAGAAACTGCCAAAGTGTATTTCAAAGTGGCTGTACCATTTTACATTCACACCAGCAATGAATGAAAGTTCCTGTTACTCCAAATCCTTGTCAGCATTTGGCCATTCTAATAAGTGTCTATTGCTGTCTTATTATTCATTTAATTTCAGTTCTCTGGTAACATATGATGTGGAGCATCTTTTCATATGCTTATTTGCCACCTGTATATCTTCTTTGGTGAAATGTCTGTTAATATCTAGTATACATAGCATTTAGCACTTCAGATACACTCTGAGTATAAAATTGTTGGGGAATGCAGTATGGGTCTTTCTAAGACCCTTGCCCCTCCTCTTTTAAAACTGAGATAAATTTACATGCAATAAAATTTTAAGTGTGCAATTCAAAGAGACTTGACAAATGTATATACACATGCAACCAAGCACCACCAGCTCCCTCATCTCTAAAATGGGGGCATTAATAGTACCTATGTCAAATATAGACTATCCTATCACCCCAGAATGTTCTCTTGTTTTTCTTTTCAACCAGTTTCCTCCTTCTCACCTCCTTTTTCCCAGTGACCCCAAACCTGCTGGTGGAAATCGGTATTTTCATTTTTGTCACCATAGATTTTATTTGCCAGCCCCAAACTTCATATAAATGAATCATACGAGATGTAGGACATTGACCACTTCACTCAACATGTTTTTGAGTTTCACTCTGGTTGTATAATATCTATTCAATAGTAAAGTCCCTTTTGTTGTTGAATGTTATTCCTTTGTATGACTATATTGTAATTTATCCATCTATTCATATGTTGACTTATGGATCTTATGACTATTAGACTTATTCGGATCTTATGACCTAAGGCTATTGATGCATATTAAAAAACTCTTTATATAGAAAAAATGTCTCAATTTACACTCTCCCGAGCCCAACCCACCCCTCCCTTACCAGCAATATAAAGAAGATGTTTCTACCACAACTTATTCACAGTGTTAAGCTCCATGTCCAACATGGGACTTGAACTCACTTCCCTGAGATCAAGAGTTGCAGGTTCTACCTACTGAGTGAGCCAGGCACCCAAACAGAATCACTTTTATTTTTTATTTTTTTTATTTTTTTTTTTTAAATTTTTTTTATTTATTTATGATAGGCACACAGTGAGAGAGAGAGAAGCAGAGACATAGGCAGAGGGAGAAGCAGGCTCCATGCACCGGAGCCCGACGTGGGATTCGATCCCGGGTCTCCAGGATCGCGCCCCGGGCCAAAGGCAGGCGCCAAACCGCTGCGCCACCCAGGGATCCCCCAGAATCACTTTTAAAGCCTGTACCAATTGGATAATCACCAAATGTCATCTCATTTTAAATTGCGTTTTTAAACATTGAGTTTAAATTTTCTTAAAGGTTTACTGGTCGAGTGATTTACTCATTTTGTCAATTGTCAGTCATACATTTATCTATTTTTCTATTGGTATGTTTATTATTTAAAAATTTTAGGGGCACCTGGGTGGCTCAGTTAGTTAAGTATCTGCCTTTGGCTCAGGTCATGATCCTGGGATCCTGAGATTGAGCCCACATGTCCTGGGATTGAACCTCATGTCGGGCTTCCTGCCCAGCAGGGAGTCTGCTTCCCTCTCTCCCTCTGCCCTTCCTCTCTGCTTATGTGCTCTCTCTCTCGCTCACTCTCTCTCAGATAAATAAATACAATCTTTAAAAAAATATTTTTATTTGGAGGTATGTATATACATTAAGTTTTTGGAGCCTCTTGGGTCTTCTTTCAGGATTTTCCCACAACCATCACCAAACATCCCCCCAGCTATCCTCTAATACACAAATACTCATTATCTTTAAAAGAGGAATTATTATTGTTATATCTATTTTAAAGATTAAAAAATTTTAGGCATAGAGAGTTTAAGTGTTTTGCAAAAGATCACAATCAAGTGACTAATGCTAAAACCCTGGCTTTTATTGTTTTACTATTTTTCTGTTCATGCAGGTGTATACAAGGAGAATAATAATAACTCATTCCATAGGTTGTTTCCAGAGTTAAACAAATTTATACTGTAATAGTAATAATAATAATAATATAATTAATATTAGGTGCCAATGTTATATTTACCTTGTATATATTAACCCATGTAATCTTCATAACAATTTCCTGAGATAAGAAGTGTAATCTCCAATCCAAAATTCACAGATGAGGAAGTTGATGCATAGAAAAGTTATCTACCTAGCTAACATTATATGGCTAATCAGAGAAAACTGAAATGTGATTTTAGATGGCTTTTAAATATATTCTCTTTAACATTATGCCAGTAGCTGAGAATTGCTCCTGAAAAATAGTATGCCCTAAATAGATATTAACCAATTATCACTATTAGTGGAAATTTACTGGATCATAGTTATAGAAATAAAGCCTTCCCCCTCCCACCCCCAGGAGTTCCAATTGCTAGAGATGGCCTACTTTTCTTCACCCATATTGTTGCAACAGTGAAAATTAGGGTCTGACACTGGAGAGAGGGCTTTGAAAGGGACAGGTGTATGCTTCTTTAATTTTAAACTTTGGAACCCTTAGCATGTGTCTCGAAGCAGTAAAGCTGTATAGCAAACTACTTCAAAATCTCAGATGCTCAAAATAGCAAATATTTATTTTCCTCATTTACAGATCATGGACCAGCTGTCACTCTGCTGGACTCAGCTAGGCTATTTTGGTCTGTAGAAAGCTGGTCAGAGTCAAATCTGCTCCATGTGTCTTCATCGTTCTGAGACCACTAGGACTTAAGACCCAGGGCCTGCGTGTGATCTTCATATGGCAGTCACAAGGAAGCAGGTGAGTAAGCCAAGCTGCACAAGCACATTTAAACTCTGTTGCATCATGTCTGCTAATATCCCACTTAATATTGAATAAGAGAATGAAATGATACAATAAGATTTGAGTGGAATCTTGGGATCTTATCCAAATACTTTCATGGAATTAGTTCTTAATTTACCGAAGTGGTATTAATCCTTTGTCACATTTATGGAAATATTATCTCCAATATTTTTTATTAGCTTTTAAACATCATTTATGGCTTTATGGTTTTGACTTAAACAAATAAACAAGCAAACAAACCCTTTCTCTGGATCATGTATCCTGATATCCAATTTGGAAAATTTGATGTTTCCTGTAAACAGTTAAATCTAGAAAGCTAAACTGATAAACATTTTTAATTAGCATTAGACACATGGAAGATCTACAAAAGACCCTTGTTGAGTTAGGTTAACAGTAGAATGTTAATTAAAAATGAGGACACTGAGAAACAGCAAAAGAAGGCAAAGAATGATAGCTTAGGAATAGTACTATGTTTGCTCATTTCTGGACTTCAGTGAAGGAGGGAGGAAGAAGGAGAATATTTGTGCACTTACTAATTTATTATATATCTTATTATCTCATTTCATGCATAGAATAATTCTGTAAGGTAGATAAAATTGCCTATGTCATATAGCAGATAACTCATCTGTGGCTTAGGGCAGGCAACTTTTACAGGGCTGTGCAATGTGGTAATAAAGACTCTCACCTTGACCTAACTGGAGTTAGGCTTTTTCTGAGCCCTCCTCTTGACCAGGCCTTGTCTTTGTCAGACCTGCATAACTCACTTGTAGCAAGAATCCTGCTAAGAATCAATTTAGTGAGAATTTCCCAATCCTTGATATCGGATCATCCTCTCCTCCTTCAGGAAGAATTCTGTTAGGCAGTTTAGCCAGCATCCCCTTACCCTCAGAGGCTCCTTTTAGTAATCTTCCATCCACCAACTCCCTCATTCTGCTCTTTGCCTATAGATCCCAGGCTATCTTTGTTATATTTGGAGTTGAGCACTATCTTTCTTCCTTATGGCCATAGCCTTGAATAAAGTCTCCCTGATTATTTTAACAAGTGTCAGGATAACACTGAAAGTGGTTTAACAGTAGTTATCATCAAGATGGGCACCAAAGTTGCCCACTGTGGTATCAAATTCACAAGAGAAATGAGAGGAAGCCTGAATAAAAAGCCATCATATTCATGTATAATTCAGTATCTTTAGAGTTCACCAGTTTATGAAAAGGTGTGGATTAAAGAGCCTTTTAAAATAGGGTGCTGCAGGCTTCTTTATACCCCTTAATTTTTGGAAGTTTTGTTTCAGAGATGTTCAGGTGTCAGCCTGTGTAATTGCTGTGACCTCTGTTACCATGTGGTTTCCATCTGCTCATCTCCACCTGCTGGCGAGCACTGGTTGGGTGTTCTGCTGCTAATCACCTTCCTGTCTTTTGAGCACACTGACTTCTCTTAAGCCACCACCAAGACCAATATTCTGCCCTTAGAATATTGTCCTAGAATATCTGTCCTTAGATGATGGTTGCTTTGGCTTTTTTCTCTATTCCAGGGAGCCTTAATCCCCACAAGATAGTTGTGATCAGGCTGTGATCTTTCATAAGATTTTAATGAAGAATTCAAAGTAACACCTGGGTACAATAAACATAAAAAAATAATATCTTCATTCTTAGGTCTCAGGTCTTCTTTAAGGCCCTAAATGCATTCTTAGGTCTTCTTTAAGGCCCTAAATGCATGATGATTCTTTTTTGACGTCCATAATTGTCTTCCCTTCCTCATCATAGAGCTTTTTCCCCAAATGCCAACTTACTTTCATGTCATCTAGGACACTTTACCTCAATCAAAGATGGCAACTTTGAGCATGTTATGTTATACTTAGAGGCCCACAAGATGGACAAGTCAGAACAAAATAGTGCAGCCTCAATATACTTCTCAAAATCTGCATTAATTATCCCTTTATATACAGTAGGATATTACTGGTTTGATTCTACTCTGCCAGGGCCAGTTCCTTTGTTTTAATCCTTTTGCCAAGAAAGAGCCGACCAACTTGTACATATTTTTAGTCTTTTCAGGCCTCTTTTATTGTTCTGCGAGGAACATTTTTAGTCTTTTCAGGCCTCTTTTATTGTTCTGCGAGGAACCAGTTAAACCAGACTACACATGCATGTATGGACAACATTCACACACACATACACACAAGCACCAGTGTGCAGGTGCACACGTAGCTCCCGGTTTACCAAACCTCAATTTCAGTGTTGCTTTACTTGTAGTTTATTCATTTATTTTTAAAGATTTTATTTATTCATTCATTAGAATACACAGAGAGGAGAGAGAGAGAGAGGCAGAGAAACAGGCGGAGAAGCAGGCTCCATGCAGGGAGCCCGACGTGGGACTCGATCCCGGGTCTCCAGGATCACATCCCAGGCTGAAGGCGGCGCTAAACCGCTGAGCTACCCGGGCTGCCCTATCTGTAGTTGAGAAAGAAGCGCTTCTGTAAAGGGAGAATAGTCTGTAGAATTGCAACTCTGCATAAAATATCCACAACCATTTACATTATTGCCCTGAGCAATTGTGCTTCTTCTAGACAGCATTCAGACATCTTTTCTGATGCTAATCTCTGCCTTACATTTGCATAACTGAAAGGCATAGCAGGAATATGTTTCTCTGAAAACCTTGTGCCCCACAGTTGTTTAAAAACTAGGAAATAGCTATAAAACATTTTTTTCCCTACTGTGTCTTTCTAGGTTTCAAACATATTTTTTAGACTTTTAATTATTAATTAATTTTAGTCCAAAAAGTTCCCTTTATCATTCACAACACATTCTCTCATGTCATCATCTTACATAATCATAGGATTTATCAGAACCAGAAAATGAGCCATGGTACAGTATTGTTAAATGAACTTACTAGATTTTACTCACAACCCACCAATCTTTCTACTGAAGTCCCTTTGCTATCTGAAGATGCTACAATACCTATTTTCATTCAGAGTTTAGGCTCACCAACCATCTATCCCATCTTCCTCTAACAATCAATCTCCAGAAGAATGAAATTCCTTTTGAGCACATAGCTGAAATGGGAACTGAGCCCGAGGATAGCGACTTTCCTGTTGGTTTCCTTTCCCGATGGAAAGGTTATGATGCATCCTCCAGGAGGGGTTAGTGAGGAGCACCAGGAGGTGTAGATGAGAGGAAATCTGTCCTAGTGCAGAAACTGAAAGTGAAAGTGGAGAGCATTTCTTAGGTTAACTTCTCCTGACACTGAGATGAGGAATTGTGTTAATTGTTAATAATGTTCCCAGGAAATACTGACAGAGAAGTAGGGAAGTGGGACTGGGAATGTCAAGTAGAGGAGGCCTATAAAGGCTGCCATATAAAGCAAAATTCCCTCAACTTGACCATGTGAGGGAGTACTAGAAATAATAGAGATCACACCTCAGAATTTTTCTGATCAGTGGCCAGGAAGCTGGAGTATTTGTACCTTTTGCCTCCCCGCTGTCATTGGTCCATAGCTGCTCCTGAGGGAGTGTGCATTTCCAGGCTTTGCTCTCCAGGGTTCTAAACAGTTCTGGCAGCCTGAGACTCACTTCTGGCCGACTCAATTACAATCTCAGGCACTGGCTGTTTAGAGTGAAGCACGTAGGAGTCATTGTGAACAAAAAGGTTGCAGGAGACTGTGAGGGGTGAGGGTGGGGGAGCACCTCTTTTATAATCTGAAGGAAAAGGACTTAAGTCAAATGTGAAGTGCATAAGAGTTGGGGCTCTTTGGAGGGCAAAAAGGAAACCTTATTTGAAAAAAAAATTATGGGTAAAATGGTTTTATTATGGTGAAGGTGTCAGGGAAATACCAACAAAACCACAAAATCTTCTCCCAACCCAGAAAACGTCTTCATGAAGGTTATAGAGACAGAACAGTTTTATTATTAAATAAACATTACACCTGAATGTGATGCACATCACAAGCAATCCACTGAGAGATTTCAAAGACAGGAAGAAATCGCACTCCCTTAAACAGCCAAGCAGATAGAGCCTATTATATAAGTGTTCTCAAAGTAAACAATAACACAAGTAAGAGAACTTGAGAGTGGCAATGATCATGCATAATTTATCCTAAGTATCTGGTAATTGGAGTGACCATGTCATTCCAGACTCCAGTTTATATATTTTTCAATCTATTAAAATGTATATATATGTATTTCCAGACACCATTATGATCTATGATACTTTAATGTAAATTATGAAGTATATTTTCTTTTTAAAAATCAGTAATTAATTTGTGATGCCTTTAGTGATTACTATATTTTTTAAATATACATTTTCAAGATTTAAACCATGAGGTCAGTTATGCTGTTGTGCCTGATAGACTCAGTTACTTGGAAATTATTAACGACGACAAAAAAAGAATCTAAAGGTAAGAGTCCATAGTTAAAGGAAGTGCATTGAACTCTCATGGGACAGGAAGAAAATAGGCTCTGTGTATTTTCAAGGTACTGTCAATTTTTCAAGGAAAATATATTTGAAGAACGTAAAGAATGCTTGCAGGAGAAGTGAAAAAGTTCATTTTCTCTGATGTACTGAAAACCAGATATATTATAGAGACAAAAAATGGAATTTAGCAAGCAATAAGGTATGGGGACACTTGTGACTGAAGTCCAACTTCTGGTGGCTTTTAAACATTTAAGGTTTATCCCATCTCTTCCACTGAGTTGAAATCTTTAATGAAAACTTGAGAAGGGACATAAAGCTAAAGCACAGAAAAAGGTCAGCCATACCAACTGCATTCTCAGTTACCTGGAATGATTGCAAAAGGAGCGGTTTGATCCTCTTTTCACTTCCCATTGCTAGCAGTTGCTCTAATTTACTTTAATTTATAGATCCCAAGCCAGTCACATGTAAGCATGTGTTCCTGGCAAGAAAAAGGATGTCAAATGCAATCAGGCTGCAGAAAAGTTGGCCGAGCTTCAGCCTCCTTTTGATGACTGGAAGCACAGTTGTCGAAGGTGAGACTAGACAGTATCTTGGAGATCAGATTGCTCCTTTCCTTCCTTAACAAATGAGTTTTAGAGAGAAGGAGACATGGACACTGTAATCAGAATTAGGGCTAAACACAGATCACCATATGTGCTTGGCTTAATTGCTTTGGCTGAGTTATTTCCCTGAAACTCACACTTTCTACTGTAAGTTTATTCCTTTTCTTGACCTTCCATATTTTCAGGTGCTGAGTTAAGGATCTGTCTCCAAAGTTTTAAAATATTTAACCCTTTCTTGCTCACTGACCGCCATGTCAACCTTCACACCTGGGTTGGGTGCTCTTGCTCTATGTAATCCACTGCCCCCTCAAAGGTCTAGTCCAGGCCTTTCCCAGTCCCATCACTTCCTGGTCAGCATTTACTCTGCATTCATAGACCACTTTTACCACATTCAGAAATACAAAGTGATGTAGGATAACTGATTTGGGATCATTAAACATAAACATTAAACATTAAACATGATATTCTTATTTAATCTTTCATGCTAAAAAGCTTTCAAATTGATAGCTTATTTTCTTCCTTCAATAAGTCATGTTTACTTATAAGAAGAAATTATGTTAAGTAATTTATTTTTAAATTTTAATTATGAACAATGTGACACATATAAAAGTAGTTGCATTGTTAACTTAAAGCAATTATTCAAAAATACTTGCCTGTAAATAATCTGTAAGTCATGAGAAAGATGTGCCACATATCCAGGAATTTAGGATTTTGAAAAAAAAAAACTGTAATTATCTTCATGTCCTGTTCTTCACTTTATGTAATAAATTATAAAAAAAGTTTATGATTTCCAGTCTAATAACTGCTACAAATTTTTGAAGCAAATAATGAACCATCTTATTTTTGTTTTTTTCCCCTCATCATTTAATCTCTTTTCCATCTCTCTCCACATTGACATTTCAGCATGCATAACTTTAGAGAAAAATGTTATTCAGTAAAAATATATAGCATAACAACTTACTGGTGGCTTTGGCCCACTTCTTCTATTTTACTTTCTTTACAGATTTTTATTAGCTATAAAGGAACAGCCTTCTCAATTTCAAGAAAATTTTGGTAATATATTTTGTAAAGCCTCTTCATAAATATACATGTTGCAGGTGCACAAGGCTAGAGGCTCTAGGAATTCTAGAGAATTCCAGGTGTGCATCACAACAATTTTAAAATTATAAGCTTATAATGAGATGAAAATTTTTATAGAAAATCAAACACTTTTTCTTTGACTTTTCAATATCTGATTTCACTTTTCAGTATCTCAGAAACACATGCACAAGAACATATGTGCACAAGACCATTCACACAATAAGATGGCTACTGCAGAATCAGTTGTAAAGAGCAAAGAATAAAAGCTGTGAAGTGTCTAGCAATAGGAACTACTCACAAAATGGAATACTACGCATAGTTAAGAATGACAAATGAGATAAAATCAATATATACTAACCCAGAAACATTTTCAAAATATATTGCTGAATAGAAAATGCATTTGGAGAAAGTTCCATACAGCATGATATTATTTGTATAATTTATATAAATACACTTCAGAGAGCAAAACTGTTGTAGAAGTGTATGTGCTGTATATGTGTAGGATGTATATAAAAGGTTATATAAATGTATATTTTAGGTATTGTTCTGTATGTATAGCCCATTCAATATATATTTATTGAGTAGCTACTCTTATATAAGGCTCTTTCCTAGGACAGTATTTGCATTTGCATATATAGGTATAAGATTTTAGGAATCAGGCCTGAAGATCATATTTGAAAGTCAATGGCATATAAATGGAATGAAAAACCATTAGGAAAAGAAAATAGAAAATACAGAAACAAATGTAAAACATTCCAAAATAAAGTGATGGTAGTGGCCGTCTCTGAAGAAGGAATGGATGGCTTAGTATAGGGGGATAATATAATGATATTAACTTTTTATATATATCTGAATGCTCCATTAACCTCTTTGAGATTATATTCATTTATTACTTGTGTAAATAAATTTGGATGCTCATATTTTACATTTACAGGGGAAACATAGTATAGTGGCAATTAAACTAGATTTCAAAATAGCATAATGGGTAGCTACAACAGGATGGAGGCATTAGGGGAAACAAATGTTGACACTATCGCTTCTCTTGGGACACATACAGATTCCTGAGGTTGCTCCAACATGACCCTTACTTAGGGCTTTCTCTGTCTCCTTTTGGCACACAGAACAGGGCAAAGATAGAGCATTTCTCTCTTTTCCATTCACATGAGGCTGCATGCTTTAAACGGGCACGTAAAGCCCTCCGAGAGAACACAGTTCATCTCCACATTATGGGAAAAGACATGACTTTTTGTAAGGATGAAGAAACTGAGGGAAATCACTACTCTTAGAGAATAAATATGTTTAAAAGACAGAATTAAATGAAAACAAACGCCTCTGCAGGTAATTGGTAATATTTTGGGGGAGAATCCATATAAATACTATATTGAGATTAAATATGGGAGGCATACATGCCAAAGGGCAGAAAAGAATACAAAACCCAGTCTTGAAGATTTAGAGATTTCCCTTAGATGAAAAGTGTGATCACAACACTTAAAAAGTAGGTTAATAAGCAGAAGACAATAAAGGACAAAATGGCAAATTAGAAATTGAATTTAAAAAACTATTTCAAACTCATGGAAACAGATAAAACAAGTAAAACTTAATTCAAACAGCAAAATTGCAGTAAAAAGACAAAAAGAGAAAACAATTAGGAGATTCAATATTACAAAATAGATATCTCGGAAGGAGAAAACACATCACACAAAAAAAGAAATAATGAAAAGAACTAGAGATGAAATTTCTTTGCCAAATAGAGAGATTTGTGGCATCAGATGAAAGTGCTTTTGCTGAGACCTGGAAAATGAGGCACATGATAAGACTGTTCATGTTCAACAGTGTAAATCAAAGAGGAAAGAATTTCTGAAATCATGTAGGGAGGAAAACAAGAAAAATGTTAATACACATAGATGTAGGTTTTTAAAAAATAATTCCATTGTACTTCATAATTTGGAGTTACTATAATCTTCTAACCATTTTACGCTTGGAGATTTTCAAGGTAAATATGATACTAGCTCAATGACTAGACAGCCTGGGGTAGTGTTAAGAGAATAGATGAAAGGGTAGACTTGACCCCTGGAGTCCTATAGGAGGCCATGCTAAGTTAGGTGAGGATTGACAGGTGGGAGGAAATTTGAAAAATTGTGAGAAAATCAGTATCTGGGGGTGTCACTGGAGTCAAAGAAAAAGTATAATTTTGTAACATTTGACAAAGTACTTGTTAAAAATTTACACCAATCTATTTGTGTAAATAAACTACTAATAATTGAAGTTTTAAAGACTTTCATTTTTAATAAGATAAAAACAAAAAATAGAAAACTCTTCAGTAAGATTAGAAGTCATTTTTTCTAAATGCATTTAGAAAAAAAATATGACCAGAGTACTTAATTCAAGCAGCAGGATTTAATTCTCTTTATGTTCCACCCAGCCCTCATTTTTAGAGAAAAATCTTCACATGCAATAAGTATTATGTTGACTTAAATTACATCATTAATTTGAATGACAATTGCATATTTACATTCCATTTTAGTCTTTTGATGTATTTAGCACTGTGATGGCAAAACTCTTTTAATAGGAAATAAATAAATAAATAAATCTGCAACTTATATACACATTCTTTCTGATGTGAAGCAAACAAAATTTTAACTTGGCATTTTTGAAATACCTTTTTTGGGTGGGGTAGTTGTTGTTCTTCATGTAATAAGAGAATAATTTAGTTCATTACCAGTGTATATACTCATAAAATGTTGCTTCTATAAGAAGAATATTTTAATAATAATCTATGATCCTTCATTTTGAAGTTCACATTCCAAACAATATAATAATATTACATGAGATCCCTGGGTGGCGCGGTGGTTTAGTGCCTGCCTTTGGCCCAGGGCGCAATTCTGGAGACCCGGGATCGAATCCCACGTCCGGCTTCTGGTGCATGGAGCCTGCTTCTCCCTCTGCCTATGTCTCTGCCTCTCTCTCTCTCTCTCTCTCTCTCTGTGTGACTATCATGAATAAATAAAAATTAAAAAAAATATATTACGCAAAGCAATTTCATTGCTTCAAATTTTGGAATTTGCATCTCCACATACAAAATTTGCTAAATATAACATTTGTATTCAGGAAAACTCTAATTGATGTCTTTTTTTTTTTCCACTATAGCAAGTAGAGGTTAATAAAACTATTTATACTTCTAATAAACTCAGGAGGATAGATTCAATATTATTATGCTCACTATAGCAGCAGGTATAAAATATTAAAAAATTCAAATGTAGAATTAAAATAACTATGGAACTAAAATCATTTAGAAATTGTTTTAAGACTTAGTGTTTAAGAGTGTTCATCAGCAGTTGGATGGGAAAATGAAATATGGCATATCCATACAAAGGAATATTATCCAGCTTTAACAAAGAATGAAACTCTCATACACGCTACAATATGGGTAAACCTTAAAGATATGTTAAGTGAAATAAGCCATACATAAAAGGACAAATATTGTATGATTCCATTATTGTAAAGTACCTAGAATATGAAAATTTATTGAAGTAGAAAGTAGATTACAGGTGACCAGGGGCTGGGGGAAGAGAAAGTGTGGAATTAATTGTTTAATGGTTATGAGGTTTCTGCTGAATGGTAGAAGGATTTTGGGATTACACATCAATGATGGTTGTACGACATTGTGGGTGTAATTAATGCCACTGAATTGTACATTATATAATGGTTAAAATGGTTTATTTTATGTTCTGTATATTTTACAACATACACACACACACAAGGAGATTTTAGACAGTTACACGCAAACTATGCCCTCATATTCAGAATAACAACTAGATGTAGGAGAGATACTATATTTATTAATGCAAATTTAGTGACTGTGTATATGGCATAGATATGGTTATTGCTAAACTAATCTAAGATGAGGTTGTAACAGATCTGAACAAAATTCCAAATTTATGTATTGCAGATCCTTAGCCATTATGACAGGAATGAAATAACTTTTATTAAGCAGATATTGGGGGAATTATGATCGAAGTACTATCACTTTTCACATTATATGTATTTTAAATATAATATATGTTAGCATTTTCTAAGTATTACAAGAATTTCAGCAGTTTGTAGAAGAAATTTTATTATATTCATGACATTCTTAGGCCTATAATATTGTCTTTTGCTATCTTATTTATTTTTATTTTTTATTTTTTTGCATTTTAATTTAGTTAAAATTACCAGTCTTTCCTTTCTTTCCTTCTTTCCTTTATATTATACCTAGAAAATAATTTCCATTTGATGAATAAATTTTGAATTATATTTTGTTTTTAATATTCTATGGTTTTGTTTGATGAAGTCCTGGGGGGGGTGATATATGTTTGTGTGTGTGTATATATATACTGTATATACCGAATATACTGTATTTCATTTCCAAGAGAATTTTATACATTTATTTAATCTTTTCTCTTTTCTCTAATAACTTTTTTTAGAACTTGTCTTATTTGTATTTTGAACGTCCACTCATTTTTTATATCTTTCTTCACCTTTAAAAAACTCCCCACTTTATAGAAGTAAAGTTGACATGTATCTATCAGTTGAATATCCAGGAGCTTATTTTTCTTGTCTGAATATTCCTTTCTTATAATATCCTATTCTTTTTTAAAGTGAGGTATAATTGGCATATGTTAGTTTCAGGTATACAACAATAATTTTATTTTATTTTTTTAAAGATTTTATGTATTTATTCATGAGAGACATAGAGAGGGGGGAGGGGCAGAGACACAGGCAGAGGAGAAGCAGGCTCCATGCAGGGAGCCCGACAAGGGACTTGATCCTGGGACTCCAGAATCACGCCCTGGGCCGAAGGCAGTTGCTCAACCGCTGAGCCACCGCTGAGTTACCCAGGGATCCCTGATTTGATATTTTGTATATATTGTGAAATGATCACCACAAAAAGTCTAGTTTATATCCATCACTACAAAATTGTTTTTCCTGTGATGGGAACTTTTAAGATCTATTTTCTCAGCATCTTTCAAATACATAATCTGTATTTACTAACTACAGTTACCATGCTATATGTTAAACAATATCTTATTCTTGTTTCCTAGTTGTTACTTTTATTTCTGAGAATACTAACAAAAATGTAGGGAGTTTTTTTTTTTTTTTAATGTTTTCTTAGTCCTACGGAGTTATGTTTCCTTCCTCTTTTTTCCCTTGTTCTTTCATGTGAGATGCTCTTCTCAGACTGCTCATATCTGTTGTCTCCTTATATTTAAGAGAACTAAACTGTAGCCTGTGAAAGACATCTTTCAGGTGTAAGCTTCACATGGAATGATCTGGATAGGCTGTGTAAGAGGAGAACCTATGATTCAGTAATTCTAAGTCTTTCTCCTAAGACTAGTTGTTTTGCAAAGAAGAATTCTCCCACCCAGTCTAAGCAGTGAAAATCTGGCTGTAGCCCTGTGTGAGCGAAGTGACCAGGGGGTCTTGTATCTAGGAACAATTGTTTATTTAATTGACTGATGTGCTGGAGCTGGCTCATACTGGCACATGAGAGCCACATCTTACAAGTTTAGGAATTTTGCAAACTAGCTGTTAAACACAACCAGTTTTAAGAACTAAGTTACATAAACGTAAAATTAAATAAATGATTTAAAAAATAAAGGTAATAAAGACTAAAACTTCACTACTTTTTGATGATTTTACTAGATTTTTCTATTCTCCATGCTCTTGAGGTTGTTACTACTGTATCTGCATGGTGGAAACCCTGCATAATGTGTTCCTGTATATCTCTTCCCACTCCGTGTTCAGTATTGTCATGTTGGTAGCTTTAAATCAGCCATGGAAGGAGTATTTACACTACAGAAATCAGCAAACTCTATAAATCAGGACTTGCTTTACTGTTTTATTGTCTAGACTTAATAAAGTGAAGCAGAAAATGTTAATAAGGCCCATTTAACTGAAAATTTAGATTTGTAGATGATACATTGTAAATAGTACAGAAAATGAAGAAATATTCTTGGAGTACTTGAAAACTATTATCTAATTCAGCGAAGAAGTCACTTATGTCATTGACAAATGAGTGAAGTGCCTTTGGTTATCTTCATAATTTCGCCTTGTCTTATTCCTAAAATAAACAAAAATAGCTGGTTGGAGCTATTCTTATCCATTAATTGCTCTTATAAATTGACTGCACATAAGCAAGTTTGGGGAAAAAAAAAGATGAAAGCCTTCTGCAGAATCAATTGGCTTTATGAAATTTATAGTACATATATTTTTATTTATATATTTAATTATGATAAAAAAGCCTTCATTTTTAAAGAGTAATTTTAGGTTCACAAAAATTAAGAGGTAGGTAGGGATTTTCCATATATCCCCTACCCTCATAAATGCATAGCTTCCCCCATTACCAACATTACTTATCTGAATTCTTTCCAAGGATGAACCTAAATTGACCATCATAATCACCCACAGTCCATCACTTATCTCAGGATTCATTCTTTCTGTTGTGCACAGTATGGGTTTACACAAATTTGTAATAACATATACTCATCATTATAATACCTCACAGAGTATTTTCACTGCTCTAAAAATCCTCTGTGCTCTATTTCTCCATGCCCTACCCAACCCTACAACTGCTGATATGTTTACTGTGTCCACAGTTTGCACTTTTCCAGGATGTCATATACTTTGAATGATACAGATAATATAGTATATAGACTTTTTGGATGGGCTTCTTTTACTTAGTAACGTGCATTTAAGCTTCCTCCATGTCTTTTCATGGCTTGATGGCTCCTTTCTTTTTGTTGGTAAATAATATTCTATTGTTTGGATGTACCACTGTGTATTTATGCCTTCTTCCGCTACTGAAGGGCATCTTGGTTGCTTCAAGGTTTTGGCAATTATGAATCATGCTGCTATAAACATTCTTGTGCAGGGCTTTTTTTTGTGGACATAAGTTTTCAATTCTTTTGGCTAAATACCAGGGAGCACAGTTGCTGGTTGATACAATAAAATTATGTTTAGTTTTATTAAGAAATTGCTAAACTGTCTTCCAAAGTAGCTGTACCATTCTTCATTCTCACTGGCAAAGAATGAGGATTCCTGTTGTTCCACATTCTCACCTATTATGATTTTTAAATTATATACTACATAGCAGTAGTATTAGTAACTTAGAAATACATTTATTTTTCACACAGAGCCAGTTATAACATGTACCAGTCACCCCTGACTTAGTCCTCTGTTTCATATAATATCCTCATTTCAAATTGTTTCTGTTCTCCATCAGTTCAAAAACCATCTCTTAAACAAACAAAAACAAAAACAAAAACATCTCTTCAGCCATGGACAGTAAATAAATCTTTGGTCTTTCGTCAGAGTGTGGATGTAGTGGTCTTCGTGCAGTTCACAGTAAGACATGTTAAATGACATTATGAAATGTAACCCCTCCTTTTTGTTTTAGCTAATTTTAATTTTTGGATTTTTCTACTACTGTTCTAGAATTTACTTGAGTGAGCTAGATCATATATATATATATAATCACTTTTTCATCTGCCTTCCAACTTCAAAATTTTGTTACTATTATCTTTTGTTCTCTCTTCCTTTGAATATATTTAATTTAAAATAATTTTTTGTGCTGGTATTTCAGCTGGATTTCAGGAGGTAGTGAAATGAGATGCTTATGTTCAATGTAGTGTCTTAGCCAGAGGTCCACACTACTTGTGAGTTCATCTTTATTATATACCAAGGCAATTTATATGGACTAGTTTCTAAACTTCCTGTACCATTACCATAGTTTTATTTATTTTGGCTTTGTAATATGTCTTAATATATGACAAAAGAAAAGTCTTCTATTATCCAAATTGACTCAGGTGCTCATTAAATTTTTTGAATATTCAGAAGTAGTTCTTAAAAATTTTTCCCTTAAAAATTTCCTGTGATTTTAATTGGACTTCATTTATCTATAAACAAGGGCAATTAATGTGTTCACATTGTTTAAGGGTACATTCATTAACTTGGTATATAGATCCATTTTTCTTTTGGTCTTTAAAAATTTGGGGACATCTGGGTGACAATCAGTTTTAAGTATCTGCCTTCAGCTCAGGTCATAATCTCAGGGTCCTGGGTTTGAGCCCCATGTCAGACTTCCTGCTCACTGAGCCTGCTTCTCCCTCTTCCTCTCCCCCTGCTTGTGCTCTCTCGCTCTCTCTGTTAAATAAATAAATAAAATATTAAAAAAAATTTATTAGGGTTTTGCAGACATATATGGTTTACATGGAGGACTCAAGATACTACATATTTTTAATTATTAATGTAAAAACAATCTTACTTTCTGTGATATTTTATAATTTGGCTATTATCAGGTTAGAAGAACACAATTGAGTTTCTATATGACCTAGGATATGACCTTTTTATATGAGCCCTCTGCTGGGTTTGCATTTTAGTTCTAATAATGCCTATTGATTTTCTTGGGTGGTCTAACTGAATGATATATATTCATTATTTCATTTTAAAACTTTAAAGGGGCGCTTGGGTGGCTCAGCCAATTAAGCATCTGTCTTTGGCTCAGGTCATGATTTCAGGGTTCTGGGATTGAGCCCTACACTGGGCTCCCTGCTCAGTGGGGAGACTCCTCCTTCTCCTTCTCCTCCTTCTCCTTCCACTCCTCCCTCCACTCATGTGCTCTCTCTCTTCCTCGAATAAATAAATAAAATCTTTAAAAAACCTTTAAAGATATTCTATTTTTAGTATATTTAAAGAATTTGTCATCAATTTGCAATCATATATCTTTAAATTTTTAGATATATCTATCTTAATTGATTCTAATGTTTTCCCCACTTGTGCTTCTAATTTTGTACCACCACACACTCAACTGAAATTTTTTTTTATGCAATTTTTAAAAAGATTTTATTTTATTATCCATTCATGAGAGACAGAGAGAGAGAAGAGAGAGATAGAGAGAGAGGCAGAGACACAGGCAGAGGGAGAAGCAGGCTCCATGCAAGGAGCGAGCGTGAAGTGGGACTTCACCCCGGGACCCCAGGACCACGCCCTGGGCCAAAGGCAGGCGCTAAACCACTGAGCCACCCAGGGATACCCTTTTATGCAATTTTCATATGTGTTTTTAGAAATCATTTCAAGAATGGTACAGGGATTGTAAATATTGCATTTTGGAGCTTTCTTATTACTGTTGTTTGGCTTAATATAAAATTGGTGGATCATAAATTTTTCACCCAGAATTGTAAAAGCTTGCTTTTTTGTTTTTTGACTTTTATTTACAAAAGAACGATTTATGACACTTTTTAGTTCTTCATGAATAATTGAGTTTTAAAAAAATGTATCATGAACTATTTCATAACACTAGTAATATGAGAATACACATGCAGAGAATTGCCTAATGAACAATCTAATATATAATTAGCTTAAGAAAGAAAGATTCTTTTTTTTTTTTTTTTAAGATTTATTTAATTATTTTAGAGAGAGACAGGGAGAGAGCATATGAGCAGGAAGGGTAGAGGGAGAGGGAGAGAGAATATTAAGCAGACCACTCCCTGAATGAGGAGCTTGACTGGAGGATCCATTTCAGGAACCTGAGATCACAACCTGTGCCAAAACCAAGAGTAGAATATTTAATCAACTGTGCCACCCAGGCATCCCTAGAAAAGAAATATTCTAAAAATGTGGATTCCTTGTTTATTTTCCCTCGATTATGATTCTCTGCTTTTGTGCTCCCAGAATAAGAGTTAATCATAAAACTTTATTTTACATTTGTTTTTTTTTTCTGTTTTGGATTTTAGTTTTATAAAATATGTATGTGTTGCAGAATGTTTGCAGTAGCCCTTGCCACCTCCACTTGGCTCATGCCTTTCTGAATCCACATTCTTAGGTAAACTCTGCTCTTACCCTTGTAAATTGTTTTGGCCAATGGCCACACAAGTCTGTGGGTGATGGTCACACATGGCTTAAGTACTCCCATCACTCAAATTCTTAAAGATATTTCCTTTAGTTTCTGCCCGTGTTTGAGATTTATACTTTTCATGTTTAAGGTTTTAACTAATCTAGAATTGTTTTCTAAGATTTGAAAGGTGGAGATAAAATGTCATATTTTGTCTCTAAGGATAACTTTTCACATTGGGACATCACTCATCACTTATTTTACATTGCATCTTTACCCCAAGGAGCTATCATGACATTTCTTTCATATATAGTCTCCCTGTATTTTCTTTATTCCTTTCATTATTCTATTTAGCCACCTCTATGCCAATAAAATATTGTGTAAATTATTATAGCTTTATAGTAAATGTTGGTCTCTGGTAAAGCAAATCCCTTCAGTCTTGATCTTCTTCTCAGCTGTGTTACTTTCTGTATAAATTTTAGAATCAGAATGCAAAATTCCAATAAAAACCTCAATAGAGGTTTCTTCAAGAGTGTGTTAAGTGTGTAGATTAACTGTGACTAGTCTTTAAGCATTTGAGTCACTAAGTATGAATATAATACCTCTTTCTATTTGTTTAGTATTCTTCAGTAAAGTTTCACAAATTTCTCCATAAAAGTCATATGTTTATTTTGTTATCTATTACAAGTACTTCTATATTTACAAGTACTTTTATTAATGCTTTAAATGAAATATTTAAAAAACTGCATCATATAACCATCTGTTGCTTCTGTATAGAAATGGTACTAATTTTTCTATATTTGATTTTATATCCACAATTTTGTTACACTTGCTTGTTACTTCTAATAATTTGTTTCGTTGTTCTGTGTAGATAATAATGTTCCCAATAAATAAAGTTTGATTCTTTTTTTTTCACATTTCTTAGACCTTTTATTTCCTTCCTTGTGTCCCATGCTGAACAACACTTCTAATACAATGTTGAAAAGAAGTGATGAGAGCAGGCATTCTCCTATTTTTCCTGAGTTTAAAGGGAATGCTTTTATTATTTCAGCGTTATGTATGCTGTTTGTATAGGGTTTTTTTAAAGATACACATTATGAGGTTATCAAATATTCTATGCCACTTAATAGGGATTTATGTATTTATTTAGATTTCTTTTAGATTTTATTTATTTATTTGACAGAATGAGAGAGAGAGAGAACAAGCAGAGGGAGTGGCAGGTAGAGGGAGAGGGAGAAGCAGGCTCCCCACTGAGTAGGAAGCCTGACACAGAGCTCCTGGGATCATGAGTGGAGCCGAAGGCAGGCTGTAACTTACTGAGCTACCCAGGTATCCCAGGATTCTTTTTTAAATTAACATATGTCTTGCATTTTATTGAAAACAGTGTTGCACCAGTGTAGAGCATTTATGCTACTTTGCACTTAATATGGTAAATTACAATATTAGATTTTATGTTAAACCGCTCTTGAATTCCTGGGATAAACTCAAATTGGTCATGAACTACTATTTTCTTCGTACATTGTTAGGTTTGGTTCTGTAATACTTTATTTGGGAATCTACATCTATATTAATGATTGAGATTAACATAGGCATTTTCTTACTCTGGTCTTATCTGGTTTTAATATCAAGATTATTCTGACCTCATAAAATAAATTAGAAAGAGAGAGGCATGTTTCACGTTTTCCATTCCTTTAATAGAAATTTTGTTTTGTTTTTTGGTAAGATTGTAATGATTTATTCTTCGAATAGTTGATATGACTCATCTATAAAACCACTGGCCCTGTTAATTATAGAACGGGTGTTTGCCATGGATCCAGGATACTCGGAGGCAATCACATGAATGAAGAAAAACTCGGAGTCTCAATGAATTTTAATCCGGGGGACAGGGGGACTGAGACTCGAACTCAGAGCTGGACTCTGACTGAGGCTTTGTCAACTCCAGTTTTTATTAAGAGAGCCAGCAGTTTGGCTATAGGAATGATTAACTTTGGGAAGCAGAGGAAAACATGTTTATTTCAAAAGGTAAAAGAATAGGCTATTGACTCAAGGAGAGGGGAGCGGAGCAGCTGTATCTGGGGAGTACAATGTGGCCAAGAGTCAGCATGAGGACTCAGGATCTCCCGTGTCCCCAGCGTGCCGAGGACTGGGAGATTCAGTTCTCAGGCTCCGCAGCTGGTTCCCCACAGGTATTGACTTTTATTTACTGCCTAGATTTTTTAATGGTTGTAGGGCTGTTTAAAACTTCTATTTCTCCTTGAGCAAATACGGTAATTATTATTTTTAGAGAAATGTACATTTTCTCTAATTTCCCCATTTGGCATGATGCTTTTCTTTATATTCTCTTTAACCTTCTTAACTGTGATTTATCAATGTTTTATCCCCTTCACATTTCTAATACTGTTTTGTTCCTTCTCCCTTTCCCTTACTGGCTGTTTTGCCCAGATATTTACCAGTTACATTAATCTTTTTAAAAACACACTTTTGCCACTGTTAATTCTCTCTACTTTTCTCTGTTCTTATTTTATTCTTTTCTGCTTTTTTACTTTATTGGATTTATTTATTCTTTTCTAACTCATTAATTTTAGACTTTTCTTGTTGATACAAGCATTGAAGTATATAAATTCCCCTCCAAGTACTGCTTTACCTGCAATAAACAAATTATCATTCAGTCCTGAATATTTTCTGCTTTCCTTCACCATTTATTTCTTAACCAATGAGTTTTTAAGAAGTTTGTTAATAAATTTATGTGTGCTTCTTTTTATATGTGTGTTTACTTCCAAGTGTATGTTTTCCTTTAAACTTATTTTTTGTTTTCAACTTTTAAATTAATTATATTATGGTTAGAGAATAGATATTTATGATGATACTAATTATTTTTCAACTGCCCATCCTTTTATGACATAGTACATAGTCGGCTTTCCTTGCATTCTACATATACTTGAGAAGAATATGTTATTTTCTACATTCTGGTTCTTTGTTAGGCCAATTAGTAATTATGAATTCCAAATCTAGTATAGTTTTTTTTTTTTTAAGATTTTACTTATTTATTTATTCATGAGAGACATAGAGGGAGGGAGGGAGAGGCAGAGACACAGGCAGAGGGAGAAGCAGACTCCAAGCAGGGAGCCCAATGTGGGACTTGATCCCGGGTCTCCAGGATCAGGCCCTGGTCTGAAGGCAGCGCTAAACTGCGGAGCCACTCAGGCTGCCCCCAAATCTAATATAGTTTTATGGATATTTTGCCCAAGCTACTGTTTATAATGAGAGGATTGTTAAAATGGTGGCTTGTCAAATTTCCTTGCAGTTTTGTTAATATTGTTTCATATATTTTGAAGCTATGCTATTGGGTATACACTGTTCTAGGAGTGTTACCATGCAGCCAATATAGTCTTGTGATTCACAAGTTCCAATAAAATGTCATTTACCTTCAATTGTTACTAATGAGGAAGAATGTAGGAAGATTTCAAAATAGACTGAAACATTATATAGAAAACTTGAATCCAATCAAGTAGTACATACAGTTGATTAAATGAGAGTCAGAGAGTCTAATCTGACAAAAACTAACTCATGATTCAAATCCTAAATGTGGGCTAGGGGATCACTGCCAGGTGTTTGTTCTGGAGTCACTGCTACAGGTGTAACCAGGGCTCAGTGTATTTTATCAGTATCATATGTGAGAATCTGGTTGATTACTCAGCAGGCATTTCGGGTAATTAAAACACTTCTTCAAGCTGAAAAGGCAAAAACAAAAATGTGTGAAAAGTGGTTCCGAACAGTCTGAGGTGAGATAATTGTTTCCTTAGAGAATTAGTATCTATTTTCCTAGAGATGATCTGGAATTATTTATAATTGTTCTCTAATATTTCTGCTTATAGTCAGGAAACCATTTTTAAAAATTTTGAGAATTAGATCTATTAGAGTAATAGGTTAACCTTGTAATTACAATCGCCAACTGCTTGATTAGGTCATTGATTTAGATGTCTGATTTTAAAATAAGATATTACTATTTTACATACATTATTGGAATGCTTAAGAAATTTTAAGAATTGCCCTAATAAAAATGTAATTCATTATATTTGTAAAGTGTGATTATGTATTCAGTAAAATTTGTCACATGATAGTTGAATTAATCAGAGAAAATTGAGTATATGAAATTTATGAACACAAGTTAAGATTTTTTTTTTAATTTTTATTTATTTATGATAGTCACAGAGAGAGAGAGAGAGAGAGAGAGAGAGAGAGAGCCAGAGACATAGGCAGAGGGAGAAGCAGGCTCCATGCACCGGGAGTCCGACGTGGGATTCGATCCCGGGTCTCCAGGATCGCGCCCTGAGTCAAAGGCAGGCGCTAAGCCGCTGTGCCACCCAGGGATCCCCACAAGTTAAGATTTAAAGTGTTTGGGATCCCTGGGTGGCACAGCGGTTTAGCGCCTGCCTTTGGCCCAGGGCGCGATCCTGGAGACCCGGGATCGAATCCCACGTCGAGCTCCTGGTGCATGGAGCCTGCTTCTCCCTCTGCCAGTGTCTCTGTCTCTCTCTCTCTCTCTCTCTCTCTCTCTCTCTGTGACTATCATAAATAAATAAAAAATTAAAAAAAAAAGATTTAAAGTGTTTGAACTAACTTTATAAATTGGGACAACATTATCTAATGTTCTCTAGTTTTCCCTACAGCTAGTTTCCCCTCATTCTAGACATGAAGAACCTGTATTTCATCACTTTCTAGTGGCTGGTGGAGCCATGTGATAATTTACAGCTAAAAGGTGTCATTTCCAGATTGAGATTTTTCAATGTCATATGAGGGACTCTAGTGCTTTCTGCCTTGTTGCTCCATACCCAAAAGCTTCTGGCTGAGAAGGTTTTGGGTATGAGAAGCTGGGTTTGGTGACATCAAAAATGGAGACTCCACAGACTGGGTCTTGGAGTGACTATTGGCATATAAGCCTTTTGATGATTTGACTTATAATGTGAGGAAGAAATGATCCTTTGTTTATTTAAGCCAGAGAGATATATTGTTTTTCTTTGTTTTTGCAGCATAATTTATCCCATCTTGACTGATAAAGCTATTGGTCTTGGGGAAAGGCAGGTCCTGAAAGATGTGGCTTTTCCTCAGTGGTTAGGAGATAGGTGGCAAGAAAATTTATAGTGGGGTTGGATAAGTTGGTAAGATTATTTTTTTTTTCCAAAACTTCCAACTGTGGTAGTTTGAGAGGCAAATTGTGTGCTTATTACATTTGTGTCTATAGAGGAAGAGGTTGTAAAACAGTAGTAGGTATTGGTCAGTACTGGCAATATTTGGTAATATGTTACAAGAAAGGGTTAAGTGTCTGCTTTCAGGTCATGATCGCAGGGTCCTGGAATCCAGCCCTTATTGGGCTCCCTGATCAGAAGGGAATCTGCTTCTCCCTCTGCCCTCACCCTACTTGTGCTCCCTCTACCTCTCTCTCTCTCTCAAATAAATAAACAAAATCTTTAAAAAAAATAAGGAAGATATGGCACAGTAGGAAACTGACCTTTTCATAAGCATAGAAGAGGTGGAACAAAGATATTCTAGAAAGTTGGAAACTCTCAAAATTGTACAATGCCAACTGATTGTGTCTTCTAATAGAGTAAGAACTGGAACTGATAAAGTCTTTGATAAAAGCTGATTAAAATTCAGACTTGGGATAAAGGCAAAATTAAGATCATCTCTGGTGGATCATGGTGGATCCCTGAGGCCCTTTTATTTTTTCGGGGGGGGCGGTGTCTGCAAGGTAAAAACTATTTTCATAATAAAAGAAAGATATCACTTGCACAGGGTACAGAAAGTACATGAACATGATTTCAGATTCCACATTGCAGCTACCCTTTAAGCCATTATCAGTTGTTAAGTATCAAATAATTGTTAAGATAGCCACAGTTAACTAAAAAGACTATTAAAATACTTTTTTTATTTCCCAGCTACCCATATGTGTGAAGTTGAGTTTTCTTCACGTTCCTCAAGACCAAAACAACATAGAGCAGCAGGTTTGATACTGAAGCAGAAATGATAATGTAAGTGAAATATGGCCGATTTTTACCATTCCCCAATATCCAAGCTCCTTTTCTACCTCAGCAATAGATGGCAGAATAAATTACATTTTTTAGACCTCTTTTCAACATTTATGGACAGTGACATATGATGAGAAGTAGTGTGCAACTTTTGTGAGTTATCTTTATTACTTTTTATTTTTGAAGATTTTATTTGTTTATTCATGAGACACACACAGAAAGAGAGGCAGAGACACAGGCAGAGGGAGAAGCAGGCTCCATGCAGGAAGCCTGATGCTGGACTCAGTCCCTGGATCCTGGGATCACACCCTGAGCAGAAAACAGACACTCAACCACTGAGCCACCCAGGCGTCCCGTGAGTTGTCTTTAAATGGAGGGGTTACTCTCATCCTTTTTTCTTTTCTCTGTTAGCTAGAATATTGATGTAATAGTTGGAGCTCCTGTAGCTACTGTGTGCCATGTCTTAGAGACTGTTGACTTTGAGGTTATTTACTTGAGAGAATAAAATCTTGTGAATTTCACCAATGTTAATTTATTTTTTCTCTAGCATTCAGCTACAACTACTCATAGCTAAAGTTATAACTTCCACAGAAACGTTACTTACATCATTTTGTTTATAAGACATTTTTATAATACAAAATTTAGACATATTATTAGGCTTTCTAGGAAAGACTCCAAATCATTATAAAACAGTTAAGATTAGTCCCTGCTACTGCTTAACTTGGGACAGGATACAGAGGCTAGTCCTTGCAAAGAATAGTCCAATTTGAAATCAATTGCCTACCTTCTGTTTTTCTATTTGGGGCTGAAATGTGAAACAATGCTCTTTCCTCTTTCCACAGTATCTTAATATGTGTGACATGATTTGTCTATGCTGTAGTCTCATAAGCCACTTGATGTGATTCTGTTTCATAGGCTTTGAAAATAACTTAGCGTATCTTTCAGGTAGTTCTTAAGATACTTGAAAATAAAGTTGATGCCTGTAGTACACATCATTTACATATTAAGTTTGCCCATCTCTAACATATTTTTGAAATCAGATGACAATCCATTTAGCAATATTTATTTGATGTGACAATAGGCAGACAAAAATAAATAAACTTTGTCACATGGATATATAAAATTGGAAAAAATATGAACCTGTTAGTATTAGTTACATCTCAGAAGTTGGATTATGGGTGTGTATGTATATTTTCAATTAATTCCATCGTGAGTATATATTACCTATATAAGAAAAAATATTAAAGCAAAAAAAAATTAAATTAGCAAATTCAATGATACTAAATTGTTAAGAATGATAGCTTTCTTTAACATACATGCAGAAAATTCAATTACAATAAAATACTGTCATCTTCTACTTTGCCAGCTAAAAAGCTCTGGAATCTGACAGTTTTTAAGATGCCTTTAGGAACCAGTTCTCAATCAACCACAACCTAAACTAAATCTAATTTGAATAAAGCCAAGCTGGGATTTGGGAGTGAATTTGCTAGAAGTGTGCTACTTAATTCTCTGGATGATATTTTGATGAAAAATTATGTTCTTCCTCTTTCTGACAGGGCTGACAGGCAGACAGCAGTGGTTTACATGTGTAAGTTATTGTAATTTTAGAATATAATAGAATGTTGATGCTGGCAGGAATTTAAACATTATCCAATACATGAAAATTAAAACAAACATAAATTCATGAGGGTCTAAATACATATATAAATCTTACAAAAATTTGAGTAGACTACTATATGTTAAAGTAGAAGCTAGAAAAAGAAATATAAACAAATATTGAAGTTTAGTTAATGGTGTACATGAAGAAGCATTTAAGGATCAAATGTACTGATATCTGAAACACACTTTGAAGTACATTTAGTGAATAATATTCACTGATGGATAAGTAGCCATGTAGACATGTGTGATAAATCATACAGAATGATATACTAATTACAGAATCTAGGGAAGGATATGAGGGTGCTCACTGTATAATTATATTAATTTTTCTGTATGTTTAAAAATTTCCATAATAAGATGTTGAAAAAAGTAGAAGGTAGAATATAGACACCCTTAAATATTTAATATGTTTGATGACTGACAAGAAGAGTCTGGAATGGAGATACACATTACAATATTACTCACATTGAAATACTTTGGGTATGCACTCAATTTGTCTTTTGACCATGAGATATAAATTTATATATTTAAACTTCTTTTTAATATTTACTGAATTTTTATTCTGTACTTTGCTTTGATAACTTAATTCCCAAAAGAAGAAATAAGTACTATGATTATTATGTTTTTACAAGCAGACAATATTAGACTTATGGAGGCCAAGTAACTTATTCAAGGTCATATAATCAGTGAGCAGAATTGAGAATTTAACCCAAGCAGTCTGGATTCAAGTCTGCATAGTTAACTACAACAGTATAGTTCTTTTGTTATAGTACACATTTAATGTGTATTTTGACTTATGCCTTCATAAGGCCAAATTCAGCCTTTTCTCCTATTAGCTGAACCTGCTGACAGGGTCAAAGACTTCAATTTTACCCTTACATAACTTCCCATTCTTTGTCTCATGAATAAGTAGCTAAGATTAAAATTGATTTCCCCTGAAACTAGCTAGACATAGAGATAACCATTTCCTATTCAGCTAACTGACCTAACTTTCCCTGATTACAAAACAATTCTAACTAGGAATCACTTCATTTTTCTACTCCCCCTCATAAAAAATCTAAGGCAAAACCACTCTGCCAAATACTCTGATCTTTGGATCTAGTGTTCTCTATTACAATAGCCTGAATAAAATCAATCCCCTACTTGTTTAATTTTTATCTTTGATAATATCCAAATAATTTTCTCTATGAACATATGATGTAGTGAAAAGAAGAGTAATTGGGTTTGGTGAGATAGTTAATATACTCAGTTCTACAACTAACAAGATATATAGCCTAGAGAAAATGGCAAAACCAATAAATGACATTCTTTAAAAAAAAATCTAGACAATGATAAGTCACTTGTTCAAAGTCTCAGATAATTCTGCGAAATCTTTTACTATAAGGATTTCACTATATCTCCATATTCAGTGCATTTTATTTTGTTGTTTTTTGCATGTGTGTCTGCTTTGTTAGGTTCAGAAGTATCAGTAAACCTGTTCAGAGAACTGTTATAGAGAAAGCAACTGACTTTGTTATTCAGGGGAGAAAACAGCTATTGTTTCTTTGTCTTATCTTTAAAATAAATATATCCTTGATAACTATTACAGAATGATTAATAGAATGCGTAATATATCAATATGTCTAAATGTAAATGCATTGTCTTCAGTGGTGGGTTTGTTATATCTAATGCTTTAAAATTAAGAATATTTCAGAAATATCTTACCTTTGTTTTATTTTCATAATGAAATATTAACTAAATATAATAGTACAGAGAATACAATGGCAACCCATTTACTTATCATTCACATTTAACAAATGCCAACCTTTTGTCACATTCATTTTATAATTTTAGAACAAAAGATGCTTCAGGAGGACCTTAGGCTCTCTTCTCCACTTCATGCCCCACTCCTATTCCTCAATCAACAGAGAAAGGAACTTCTGATTTGTAGTTTTATATTTTTACAGCATTGCGTATCCTTCCTATCCATGGGTTTATATATTTGCTACTTAAGTTAAGCTTTCTTTGTACTTCTTTTACCTCCTTCTAACTTAGAAATTATATATTATAGTTTTACTATTTTATAAGTTAATATGCACATTTTTACTTAACTAAATCCAAAGCTAACCAATATTTTCCTTCTGCACACACAGAGAACAGAGAAAGTTTTATTCTCATTGCCTAACCCCAATATTCCATGTGATTGGAGTCTAATATTTTAGTTTCAACTTTTGTATTTACCTTCTCTATCTTAGTATTGTTTTCAATATTTCTTTAGGTTTTACAAAAATTAATTTATTCACCTTTCTTCTTCTGTCCCATACCTGGTTTCCAAGTCCCAAGTCCTTCTTATTAAAGTATTTTTGTATTTCTTTCATTCTGAGTGGCAAACTCAGACTTGGTTTGAAAGTTACTTTTTGATTTTTCCTTCAGGTTCTTTCAAACTGCCTAGGCTGGCAGTGAATATTTCCTCAGCACCTTAAACATATTATACCATATTACTTGGTTCTCTGTTGATATTTAAGAGAAGTGTGACTTCAGTCTAGTTATTCCTCATTTGTGGGAAAATGGACTTTTCCTATAATTTTTTTGCAGATGTTCTCTTTGATTTTGATATTCAGAAATTTTGGTATGATACATCAGAGTGCTTTAATGAGATGAGGTCTTGTGTCTTTCACCAATTACAGAAACTTTTGGCATTGTCTTTTTTTTAATATTGCTTTTTGTGAATTTTATGTTGTCTTCGGAAAAAATATCAAGCATGTTAAAAATTTTTTTGCAGCCTCTATTGCACACTTACTTTCATGCTTCCAGTCTCATCATTTCTTCTCACTGCATCCTGGTAATTTCTTTGGATTAATTTTCCAGAGCACTTTATACTAATTGTATCTAATGTATGGTTTAAACTATTCGCTAAACATTTAAGATTAATGGCGATGTTTTTTATTTCTGGAAGTTTATTTGTTTTTAAATTTGTCTGTTCTTTTTTCACAATGACCCATTACCTTATGTAATATGTGTATGATGTTGAAAGAGATCATTATCACCCTAAAATACATTTCTTTGGCATAAGGGTTACTTTAGGCTGATTATTTAAAACAAAGAAAGAAACAAAGAAACAACAGACATGAGTACATCTGAAAACCAAGTAAAAGCTATCCTCTGTAAGAGGCATATGGTGATCTCCATTTACCAGGAAAAGGAGGATGACCAAATCTCTAGAAACCCATCAGTGGAGAAGGCAAAGATTTAAATTTGCATAACAATCATACCCTTGTTTATTGTGCTTTGTCTGATAACCTCCCATAATTGGTTCCCCATTACCCTGCAACATCTTTTGTCATTAGCTGGTTGTGGTATTAAAGGTAGTGGCTTGGGCCATGCTGAGGAGCTACTCAGTTCTCCTGGGTCTCTCATATGTATGCATGAGGTAATCATGTTCTTAAATTTCTGTTTGTTTTTCTTTCTTTGATCTGTCTTTTATTAAAGGTGGGTCTCAGTCAAGAACCTAAAAAGGTAGAGGAAGAATTACTTTTTCTCCCCTATGTTTTTTAATTAATTAAAATTTTTATATGAACCTTTATAGAAAAAGCTTATGAACTATTTTTCTGTCATGTTTAACAAAAATTCCCTCAGTTTTTATTCTTCATGGATTCATGGTATTTTATGCTGCACAGTAATTAACTATCTTATTGCATTTGTTTTGTTTCTTTTATATTTTTAGACTGTCCTTATCTGAAAATTATGTAAATATTTACCTATATTTAGTTTTAGCATATTTATTGCTTCTGTTTCTGTAAACCATTAAACCTTCAATTAACTTAAAATTACTGTATTGCTTAATGGAGGAATATAGTGTTAATTTCCCATGGTAGCTGGTTGTCCTGTGCAATTTTTGAAATAATCCAACATTTTTCCTATTGGTTTGAATTTTACATTTTATCTTTATCAAATGATAGATTCTTTCTAAAGTCTGTGTTCTGTAACATTTTCTGCCATTTAGCATAGCTTTATTACTCTTTCAGAAAATTTTAACTGTGTAACTCTTAATGTTTCTTGGTGTAAGTTTCACCTTGCTATTTTTTCAAAATTGTTTTTCCATTAAATTGCTAATCCAAAATAGAATTTGATAGGAGCTAACAATATGACTGTTCCAAAAAGTTCTCATTAAAATATGCCTGAAGTTACAGAAAGAGGCACAATCTCATAGCAACATGGAGAATAAAGACCGACAGCCTGATGCCAGAATCTGGGAGGAATTGTCACTAATTATAAGGTAGATGGAACAGTAATAAGGAAATATCTTTAAAGGTTCAGCATATGATATTCTCTGACTTTGAGTCAAGAAATAGACACTTTCTGAAAAGAAGTAGGAGGCTTGATGGAATCGATGATTTGAGTATTAAAAATTTGCCCCCCTGATCCTGAGCCTGTACAACTCAGTAGTTTTAGGTGGTTACAGGGCTTTGCTTTCCATTCCAACTCTCGTCCTCTTTATGTTCCGTTCTTCTGCCCCACCTTCAATAGTTAGAGGATTACAATATTGGAAAATAATGTGTTCATGTGTGTTTGTATGCGTGCATGTGTGTACACATTTTGGGGTTGTGAGAAGGCCTGGAAATGGTATCGTTTGGGGAGATGCTGTCCACATGAGTAAAGTGTTATTTATGTGGGTGGTGAGAAAGAACCATCCTGCTCTAAGGCATGATAGAAAAGTAATTTTTCCTATGCAAGTATTTTTTGCAATTGCTCTGTAATGGAGTTTGGGGAATAATAAAGTTAAGAGCTCTAATCCATCATTTAAAAAATGGAATAATTCAATGCACTGAAGTCTAAAAACTAAGCCTTTTATAAACAGACCATGTTGATAAACTAGAAAAATCAGTAATTGGACATTTTCACACTGGATTATCTATGATATTATTGCATTTAGCAGCATAACATATTTTTCACTCCTAAATGTAATGCAAAAGAAGGTAGCAAAAAAGAGCAAATAGTCTAATTTATCCAAATAAATACAACCTCTATTAACAGTCACCGTAGTCAATCTTTTTTTTAAGATTGTCTACTTAAAATGTATGTGGGCAAGTGCATATTTAGAAAGGGAGGGAAATATTGCTATACCTGGGCCTTTACCAGAACAGAACAGGGCTGAAAAGCCAAGAATTTTCCAGGTGGAAGGGTGCCTTTAAAATACAGAGTTTCTCTGTTTCACCCCTATATAAAAAGGCATATACATAGACAACAATTTGAGAAGCCTGGGGCTTAAGGGGATTCCAAGAGTTTCACAGGTACCAGGATTTAATGGAGGTGTCATGGGCACATGAGTGGTTCCTGCATCAGCTGGTAAAATACCATGTATCCTTTACTGGATGCCACTTGATTTTCCCTGACAAGGGAGACATAAGAATTGTAGGTGTGTCCACCTGCCCAGAACCATCCCAGAACTCTGGAATGACCATAGTGAAGACCGCCCTAGTGGTTGTGAATAGCATACAATTAACTCACAAGGCTTTAACCTCATTAGCAAAGTCCTTCCACTAGGATTGTTTATTTCAGGGAAAGCCTACACCTTGTTTCCATCTTGTTTCCTCAGTGGAGTGATGGGAAAAAGAAAACTGACTCACTGGTGCATGAGAATTTTAAGCGACCTTTTTCATGTCAACTTATGGAGCTTCATGTCTTTTGTAAACATCGGTCACACTTTAGCGCATCCTCTGCCTCTGGCTCTTTATCCTTGGTGAAGAGGCTGAAACAATCCCACAGAGACGCGTTCTCCAAGCAAATCCTTTCTTGGAGACAGGCAAGGACAGGTTACAAAAAACCTCAAAAGTTGTGGAGGGATACAATAGGTTTGGCTGTAGAGATGACTTTGCAAAGGATGTGCAAATAGGTTCACCTGACATCCTCTTGCTCTAGCTTAATGTTGACTCACATCATCAGGATTTAGTCCTTCTTTGGTGTCTAAAGATTGGGCTGAACTCTTGGCCAGGATTTTGGGATCCCTTTAATCTCATCTCACTGGTTGATTTCCAGATATAGCTGTACATGTAGAGCTTTCACAGTATAGGCATCTTCTCAGTTCTTTCCACAAAAGAAAGGATGCATTCCTGGAAGATGGTTTGGAGATGGGCAGGATGCACTACCCTAGTGGTGCATAGCCTACAAAGTACTCCAGGAGTCAGAGCACTACAAAGACTGTGATCATAAAGGTTTGTTGAGCCCTTCAGTTCTTGACTTTCCAGGCACCTCCTGCTGACAGGAAGTTCAGGAGAGGCCAAGAACTACTCAGATATTTTCTTTCAGCTTCCAATCCTTTCTTTTATACTCACATTTCTGATGGCGAGACAGGTTTTCTACAACCCAGTTTCTGCTTTTCCAGCTTTTTCCTGTTAGGCTCTGCCAATAGGAGGCCATATGGGGAGACTGGAAAGCCAAAGAAGAGTTAGCTTCTTGTCCCTTTGAGATCGTGTAGCAACACTTCTTCAGCCCTGCAGCAGCAGTTCATTCCTGTAATACCAGAGATTCCAGTTTGCAATTCCTTTATCAACTTGCAGAACTAACTTCAGAGATACCATTACCCACCAAGAAGCACTCCCTTCCCAGAGGTCTAGGTTCCAGATTCATAGGAACTCATCTTCAAGCTTCTAAGTTTTAATATGTCTAACCTCTTTCCTTTGTTCCACCATTTCTAGGGATGGAAGCTGTGTCTTATAGTTATTATGCCAAATTCTCATTGTTAAATAATCAGATGGCTTTTGTCTCCTGATTAGCCACTGACTGATACAGATCCTGTGGCATGGATTCCAGAAGCTCACTTGCTTAGCAATTGCAAGATAACACAGAGCAGAGTGTGGTATGCCATCTTTTCACGGGCTAGACAGGCTCAAAGGGATTGGCCAGTACTGCAAAGAAGGATAGTTTGGAGTATAGGGGAATTCATGAGTATGTTCAGTGGGATAGGCAGCCCAAGGAAGCCCCCAAGGCTGGAGGAAGGTGCTGTACCTCAGTAAGGGTAGCCCAATGAGGCCCTCAGCCCCCTGGCACAATGGTGCCCTTAAGCCATTACCATTGTGTTCAAGTGCCCACTGCTTTTAGAATATGACTGGGCAGACCTATTCAAATGGGCAGAGGCAGAGCTGCAGGTGGGTTGGGAGGTTCATCCTCCCTCTGGCTCTAGTTCTTGAACTGTTAATGGGAGAACCAGCTGTAAGGCAGAGATTGGAAAGTGAGATTTAGCCAAGTGCTAGTAAGTGGTGCTTCTGCCTGCAGACCCAGGGTCAGGTTATTCTAACTTCCATTCCACTCCTGTCTGGGTGGGGCCAGAGGCTTGGGCCTGGCGTCTTACAGGCTGGGCTTGTCTCCACTGAGGCAGTGGGGGAGTTAGTGAGGCTTTAGTTAGCGCCCAGTTTGCTCCATTGGTTTCATGCGTTGTCTCTCCTCAAACCCCCAAATATTTTAATTCATTATTAATTCAGCCGAGGTTGATTTTGGTGATCAGAAGTTTTAATTTTAAGTAGAATATAGACTACATAAGATTTTAAATGGAATGAATTTACACTAGACTGTAGGCTTTTGAGATGGAGACTATTTTATTCACTGCTCTGTTTCCAATGCCTAAAATAGTGCCTGGGTATTCCATGAAACAGCTGTTGGATTAGTTATCCTTGAATGTATTCAACTTCGAAAATATTTTTTTGTATAGTTTCTTCAACTACTGAAAAATATTTATCTTGGATATTGATACAGAAAGAAAACAAAAATTTGATATCACAATCCAAATATAATTTTAATTTTCTTTTTTATATGTATATATTTATATGCATTTATATGTATATATTTATATATACATAAATATGTATATACTTATATATAAATAATAATTATACATATATAAATAATTTATATATAAAGGTATCAAAAATGTATATTTAGTAATATATTTAGTGTAAATTGGTTAGTATCTACCTATTATTTTGTAACATTATTTTCTCTTAACATATAATAATTTTAATTCAAGGACATTAACATTCTTTTATAGCATTATTTTTAAAGGTTATACAGGATTTTATAGTACTTAGGTATAATAACTTGTTAATTACTTAGGTATATAGGATGTTCATATATATTTTTGATCTCATGAACAATTTGAAGAATACTTTTGAATCTAAATTTTTAAAAAATCTTCATGCATATTTCTTTTGGATAAGTTCCCAAAAAGGAAATAGCTGGGTAAGTAGGTGTGGAATTTTTTTTAAGGCTATTGATATGCCTTATAAATTGTTCCTGTGGCTTCAGCACCACTTCTCTCTCTTGAGTAGCATATAAGAGTGCCTGGTTCCATGCCTCTTGAATACTAGATCTTAGAATTTAAAAGCACCATCACCACCATTTGTGAGGTAAAAGACCCTTTGCTTATTTTGTTTATATTTCTTTAAATCAAAAGTCTTTATACTTTCCATCCTGATATCACTTCTTTATTTCTTCCTGTGGCTTTACCAAAATAAATCCTATTGATTACTTTCTTTATTCTTTTGCCTCTTGAGGCTTCATTCTTAATTTGCACCTTCTCTTTTATTGCTGATTTATCTTCAACAAATAAAGCCTACATTCTTGATCTTTCAAAACAATCGCATGTTTTAGTCATGCTTTGGATTTTGGACTGAAAGAAGATTTTGCACGGTACCTCTATATAGAGGTATAAGTAAGTTTAGGATAATCAAAAGAACTGATCCAAATAGAAAATTACAGGAGAAAGAAGGATGAACTATAAATGAGGTCACTGTCAAAATGCAGACTTGAGGCACCTGGGTGGCTCAGTTGGCTGAGTGTCTCATTCTCGATTTTGGCTCAGGTCATGATCTCAGGGTTGTTGGATAGAGCCTGCATCAGGCACCATGCTGGATGTGGAACCTGCTTAGGATTCTCTCTCTCTCTCTCTTTCTCCCGACCTTCATCTGTCTCTCTCTCTTGAAAAAAGAAAAAGAAGAAATGTAGGATAAAAATTCACACATGTATTATAAATAGGTGAATAATTTAATTTGATTTTATCTTTCTGGAGTACATCGGGAAGAAGGAGCAAGGATAAATGACTATATTTGCAGGCATATAAACTTATCAGTCAGTCAAGATCTGCACAAATGTTCCTAAAATGAGAGTTCTTCATCCCCTTCTCCCCAATACACAGTGGGCTCTTATGAAGAAAATAACATACTATGTCACCAGTTCTTTTTTCAAATATATCCTGCAGGAGATAGAATATTATTTCAGAGGCTATCACTTATTAACCTCAAAGGTTTGGGCTCTCAGTTGCTGGGGTCTTTTGAGCCATCTCTTTCTAGGCTGCTAGCATTGCTCCAAAAATGTTTTAGGGTCACACCATTTACATTCTACAAGGGACAATTGAACTAACATAGCTACATTGTTTCTAGCATGTTCTGGTGTAAGTCAGAGATCTGTTTCATAGAATAGTACAAAGAGGGCATCAGTTATGAAATCACTTGTTGACTTGAATATTGATAAAACCCAATTAGGAGCCCAAGCCCTTCTTATTCAATATTTATGTAGATCTTTAATGTAGATATTTCAGAAAATCCTAAATTTACTCCTATCAATATTATTTATTCAATAAATATTTTTAGAATGCTTATCTTGCCCCTAGCAACATGCCAGTGGCTGGGATAAATCAGTGGTAAGTGTTATTTATTCTAAAAGCTCATAACTGGGATCCAAACTTGTGGAGGAAGGTTGGCCAAGGTTCGCATGCAGGAATGAAACTTTAGCTGAGGCAGCCTGAAGGATGGGTAGGGGAGAGACTGCTGATTAGGTGAAGAATGCATTCTAAGCTTGAAGAACATGGCAAGAAAGGGTCATGGACCAAAAGGACCTGCAAGCAGCTCCATGTGGCTGCAGTAAGTGGGACAAGGGGAGGTGGGGAGGTGGGTATGCAACAAGGCTACAGAAGCAAGCAGGTGCCAGATCACACAGGATCTCATGTCTCAGGCTAAAAATTTCAGACTCTTATGGATAAAAGAAACATGACGCATGCTAAGAAGAAGTATTTTGTTGTGATACTTGCATTTCAAACATGAAAGTGACAGCTGTGAGGAGGATGGATTGGACGGAGAAGAGACAGGACTGGTTGGTGGGAGCTAAAATGATGAACCGGAATGTGATGGCTTGGACTAGAGTGGTGGTAATAGATAAGGAGAGATGTTGATAGATTTTAGATATATTTCAGAGATAGAATCAAAGCAATTGGTGATAGAGCACTGGATTTGGAAGACGAAGTAGCATATCAAGGGTCCATCCTTCTGGTGTGAGTGAATAGATAACGGCACCAACTTTTAATGTGGGAAATGTTAATGTGGGGAAACAATTTGAAAAGGGAAGAATTTAGTTTTGTAGATGATTAGTTTGAGAAATTTTAGGAACATTTGAATGGAAGTAGAAGTGAAGTATATATTGATTATAAAGGTCAGGCATCAGAGAAGAGATGCATAAATGCTTTGTGGTGAGGAGGAGGGATAAGTTTAACTATGAGAGTCTCGAGACTGGCATGGCCGAAGGAAGAAGAAATTAGGAAAGTGTGTGATGAGAGGTGCAAAGAGATTTCTCAAGCATGCTGTAGTCAACTAAGTAGACTTTTGAAGAGAAAGAGAACATAATGTGGAGACCAGCAAGGGCCATTCTCTTTGGAAGCCTAGAAGTTATTGACAACTCTCGTAAAGTAGATGGAGGAATGTATGGTGGGTGAAGACATGTAGTCAGCATAAGTACATATTCTTTGAGAGATATCTTGCCTTGAAATGGAGTCAGCTTGTGGTGACTGTGGGTTTCAAGGAGAACATTTTCAACAAGGGAGGTGCAGAGAGTATATGATATCTGATTTAAGGGATCTGAAAGAGTGCCAAAAGGTTAAAGGAATAACAGCAGACTGAAGTCCATGGGAAGGTGATGGAATGCTGCTCCAAGCACTGGCCATCAATGGAGGAGGAAGGAGACTCCTCCTTGTGACCAAGGAGGATTGGAGGAGAGCATGCATTCAGTTTTGTAGATTTGTTGGAGAGAATTTGAAGGAGCTCCCATCCAGGGCTTTCATCTACACTGTGAAGAATGAGGCAAGATAATCTGCTGACACTGTAGGAGAAAGGAGGGAGTAGGTTTGGAAAATTGAGGAAAGTGAAGAACTGTAGATAAAACTGTTTCCAAACATTCTGGGGTTCATGTCTCTCCAGAGTCATTTTATGTATTTGTTTTGCTTCCTTAATTTGTTTTTTTAATTCCATTTAATTTATATTATTGCAGAAACAAATTTCCTTTTACACTTGAGGGGAAAAATAACGTATTATACTAAGTAATGTAAAATAGCAACTATCTGGGAGACGTTTTTATTTTTTATTTTTTTAAAGAATTTATTTGTTTATTCATGAGAGACACAGAGAGAGAGAGAGAGAGAGAGAGAGGCAGAGACACAGGCAAAGGGAGAAGCAGAGGGAGAAGCAGGCTCCATGCAGAGAGCCCGATGTGGGACTTGATCCTGAGACTCCAGGATCACCCCCTGGGTCAAAGGCAGGCGCTAAACCACTAAACCATCCAGGGATACCCCCTCTGGGAGACATTTTTAGTGTTATACTATGGCCAGTAATATGATTAATTTTCACTTTGATAAATAATTTTTTTTCCAGGATTTTAGCTAAGTTTTTCTATTTATCTATCCATACACTCTGCTGGTTTATATTTTAAAATAGCTAAAAACAATTTTGGAAAGTAAAAAAAAAATGTAGTAGAAAGTAAAAGGTACCTGTAATTAATCAGTGAAATTACTGAAGATATTTCTCCCTTAACATCGAAGACAGGTGACACACCACAGGATTTTCTCTTTTCTTTTAAAAATTGCCATCAAAGTCCTAAAGCCTCTCTTGATTATTTTTCTAAATTTGTGGGAGCTGTACTCAGATTGCTTATTGGTAATTCAGGCCTGAAAGTTTAGCCTGTTGATCTCTTCAAAAAGTTAAAACAGTCCTTTTCCTGGAGACCAAGCCACATCACTCACTATCTAGTGTGGGACATAAGTGTTTCCTTCCTTGCTTACAAAAGAATCACTTCTGTGTGTTTCAGGAAAATTTACTTATTTTTTAGTGAGAGTACAATCTTCATTTATTCCAGACTGAAAACATTAGCAGGAAAATTAAAAAAAAATATTTGTCACTAGGATTGGCTGAGTGTCATTTTTAATTAGCTAGATTTAAGAGATGATGGTGAAATTACCTGTAATTACACAGCATAATAGGAATGCTGAAAATCCTGATATAAGGATTATTCCCATCATTTGAAGACTTTCATTAGTCAAATTCATTCTTAAAATGGGCACTCACTAATTTGACCTCATTGCCAGTCCCCAAGAATTGCAAGATGTTGAATCCTAGAGCCAGACCGCTCTAGATGACATCTAATTCAATTCTCTCAATTTTTCTTTTCTTTCTTTTTATTTGTCATTGAAGTGTGATTAGCATACAATATTATATTAGTTTCAAGTGTACAACATAATGATTCTGCATTTGTATACATTTTGCAAAATGATCAGCACAATAAGTCTAGTTACCATGCACCACCAAAGTTATGTTTTTTTTTTCCTGTGATAAGAACTTTTAAGATTTACTGTCTTAGTACCTTTTGTCTTAGTACCTTTCAAATTTGCAATATAGTACTGACTATAGTCACCATGCTGTCCATGAAATCTGCATGATTTACTTATTTTACAACCTATTTATTTATAGATGTTCGTACATCTTGATCTTCACTCGTTTTGCTAACTACCCTCTCAACCCTTCAGTAACCACCAGTTTATTCTCTGTATCTGGGTTTTGTTTTGATTTTTAGATTCCATATATAAGTGAAATCATATGGTATTTGCCTTTTTTTTAATCATTTATTTAACTTAGCATAGTGCCCTTAATATCTATCCACATCACAAATGGCAAGATTTCATCCTTTTTATGGCTGAGTAGTATTCTACTGTGCATGTGTGTTACACATATATGTGCATATATGAAAAACATCTACTTTATCTGTTCATCCATCAATGGACACTTAGATTGTTTCCTTATCTTGGTTATTGTAAATAATGCTATAATGAAAACGCAGTTGCATATCTCTTTTCAAATTAGTGTTTTGTTTTCTTTGGTTGAATACTCAAAAGTAGAATTGCTGGGTCATATGTTATTTCTATGTTTAGTTTTTTCAGGAACCTCTACTGTTTTGTAGGATGGCTGCACCAATTTGCATTCTCTCCAATAATACATAAGTTTACCCTTTCCTCCAAATCCTTACCAACACTTGTTACCTCTTGTTTTTTTGGATAAGAGTCATCTATTATTTCTATTATTTTCTATTATCTTTTTATTTTTGATTTCATTCATTTCCATTCTGATCTTTATGGTTTCTTTCCTTCTACTAACTTTGGGCTTTATTTGTTCTTCTTTTTCTAATTCCTCTAGGTGTAAAGTTAGATTGTTTTAGACTTCTCTTATTTTTTTGAGGTAGGCATATGTTGCTATAAACTTCCCTCTTAGAACTGCTTTTGCTGCATCTCATAGATTTTGATATCTTGTATTTCCATTTTTATTTGTCTCAAGGTATTTTATTTTTCTCCTTTGATTTCTTTATTTTTACTGTTTAATAGCCTCTTGTTTAATCTCTGCATATTTGTAATTTTTCTATTTTTCTTCTTGCAGCTGATTTCTAGTTTTATCTCACTGGGGTCAGAAAAGATGCTTGATATGATTTCAGTCTTCTTAAATTCATTAAGACTTGTTTTGTGGCCTTGCATATGATTTATCCTGGAGAATGTTCCATATGAACCTTACAAGAATCTATATTCTGTTGCTTTTGGATGGAATCTTCTGTATATACTTATTAAGTCCATCAGATCTAATGTGTCATTTAAGGTTCATGTTTTCTTATTGATTTTCTGTCTGGATGATCTATCCATTGATGTAAGTGGAGGGTTAAAGTACTCTACTATATTGTATTGCTGTCAATTTCTTCTGATAGGTTTGTTAATATTTGCTTTATACATTTAGGTACTCGTTGGGTGCATAAATATTTACAAATGTTATATCTTCTTGTTGGATTATCCCCTGTAAGGGAGCAAAATTTCCTCAAAATATTCTCTTTGGCATAACGGTTATTTTAAATTCTCTATTTTTAAGAAACTGCAGACAAACTCAGTAGAATTTACCTTTTTGTAAGACATTTACACTTATAAAAGAAATCTCCATCTGCAAAGGTGTCTCCCTATCTTTACCAGGAAGAAGGAGGTGACTCAATCTCTAGAAACTCTTATCAATGGAAAAGACAATGACTTAAATTTGTATAACTACCTTACCTCAGTTTACTATGATTTCCCTGATACTTTGCCATAACTGACTCCTTACCTTCAACATTTTCTTTTATCTTTAGCTGACGGTAGTATTTACGATGAGGGCTTCCACCATTTGGGGGACTTTACTCACTTTTCCCAATTCTTTCCCACATAGTAGAGTATATATGTTATTAAACTCTTGTTCTATTTTCTCCTGTTCATCTGTCTCATGTCTCAATTTAATTATTAGACTAGCCTTGAAGAACAATGTTTTTCCTTCCAGCACCCCTTTATCTTAATGTATGCCTACCTTGTCTTTTATTAGAGTCTTTGTTTTAAAGTCTATTTTGTCACATGTAAGTATAGCTATGCCAACTTTCTTTTGGTTTCCATTTGTGCAAAATCTCTTTTTTTCAACATCCTTTCCCTTTCAGTCTATGTATGTCTGTGTTTCTGAGGTGAGTTTCTTATAGACAATATATAAATAGGTCTTATTCTTTTTATCCACTCAGCCACTCTCTATCTTTTGGTTAGGTAATTAGTCCATTGCTTTTAAAGTAATTATTGATAGGTGTATTCTTACTGCCATTTTTAAACTTTCTAGCAGTTTCTAGCAGTTTTCTGACTGCTTTGTAGTTTCTCTCTGTTCCTTTCTTCTTCTCTTCTTTCTTCCCTTACTATTTGTTGACTTTCTACTGTGTTTTACTAAGATTCCTTTCTCATTATTTTTTGCATATCTATTATAGGGTTTTGCTTTGTGGTTACCATGAGGCTTACATGTAACAGCCTACATAAATCACAAACTATTTTAAGCTGATAGCAAGTTAAGTTTGCACACATCCTGAAATTCTGCATTTTTATTCCCTTCTCCACATTTCATGTTTTTAATGTCACATTTTATATCTTTTCATGTTGTGTATATCCTAATTATTGTAGTTGTAATTATTATTACTCCTTTTGTCTTTTACCCTTTGTACTAGTTTTATAAATGATTAATCCATGTTCTTTACTATATATTTGCCTTTACCAGTGAGATTTTTATTTTCATATGTTTTCTTATTACTAATTAGTACCCTTTGTTTTCAACTTAAAGAAGTCTCTTTAACATTTCTTGTAGGGCCAGTTTAGTAGTGGTGAACTCCTTTAACTTTTCCTTGTCTGTTAAACTCTTTATCTCTCCTTCAATTCTGAATGATAATCTTGCTTGGTAGAGTATTCTTGGGTGTAGGGGTTTCCTTTTAGTACTTTGAATATATCACACCATCTCTTTGGGCCCACAAAGTTGCTGCTAATTAATTTGCTGGTAATCTTACAGAAGTTCTCTTGCATGTAATGAGTTGTTTTTTCTCTTCCTCCTTATGGTTCTCTATATTTTTGACACTTTAATTATAATGTGTCTTGGTGTGGGTCACTTTGGGTTCATCTTGTTTGGAACTCTTTTGGCTCATAGACCTGGATGTCTTTTCCTTCTCAGGCTAGGGAAGTTTTCAGCCATTATTATTTCTTTTTTTATTTTATGATTTGATTTTTATTTATTCATGAGAGACACAGAGAGAGGCAGAGACATAGGCAGAAGGAGAGGCAGGCCTGTGGGGAGCCTGATGCAAGACTCCATCCCAGGACTCCGGGATCATGATCTGAGCCAAAGGCAGATGCTCAACCACTGAGCCACCCAGGTGCCCCCAGCTATTATTAGTTTAAATACACTTACTGCCCCTTTCCCTCTCTCTTCTTCTGGGACTCATAATGAATGTTATTACATTTGACGCTGTCTCATTGGTCCCTTAAGCTATCTTCACTTCTTAAAATTCTTTTTTCTTTTTGCTATTTCATTAGGTGATTTCCACTACACTCACAGTTCACTGATATTTTCTGCTTCCTCAAGTCTGCTGTTGAACCCTTCTACTGTATGTTTCAGTTTAATTATGGTATTGTTCAGCTCCGTGCCTTCTGTTTAGTACTTTCCTATATTTTATATCTTTTGTTGAAGTTCTCACTATATTTATCCATGTTTCTTCCAAGTTTAGTAAGCATCTTTATGATCATCTTTACTGGGTAAATTACTTATTTCCGTTTTATTAAATTTATTTTTTCTGGAGTTTGATCTTTTTTTAAAAATTATTTTATTTATTTATTAATTAGAGACACAGTGAAAGAGAGAGGCAGAGACACAGGCAGAGAGAGAAGCAGGCTCCATGCAGGAAGCCCAATGTGGGGCCCAATTCCAGGACCCCAGGATCATGCCCTGGGCTAAAGGCAGACGCTCAACTGCTGAGCCACCCAGGAGTCCCTGGATTTTGATCTTTTTGAACATATTCTTCTGTTTTGTTTTGTTTCTCATTTAGTTTGACTCTATGTTTGTTTCTGTGCATTAGGTGCAAATAGCCATCTCGCCCCATCTTGAAGGAGTGGCTTTGTGTAGGAGATTCATCTTCTATTTTAATTTTGCCCCCTAGGTTTTGGTCATCTCTCTCAAATGGTCTCTCTATGATGACTTCTGACTCATGGGGCCCAGAAATGCAATCTCCCCCAGCCACCAGAGCCAGGCGGTCCAGGGGCATTCCCTGTGTGTGGGTCACTCTCACTTTCTGGGTCTGTTGGTGGCTGCAGGAGCAGTGCAGGGTTGTGTGGGGAGCTGACTCACCAGTGCTAGTAGACTAGGGTGAGATTGCAAAAACGGCGCCTGTCTGCACTGGCACCAGCAAGGTAGAGGGAGAGTATAGAGATAGTCTCCACCCATGCTAGGGCTAGTTAGGTAGAACAATGCCTAGAATGGTATCTGCCAGGTCCTCCACCCCTGGACAGTATCCCAGCAGGCTTCTGCCTCCCTGGCAGATGAGATAGGGTTAAGCAAATAAATCTCCTTCACATATGGTCTGGGTGCTTTTTAATTTGCTTCTTTTGTGCTGAGTTCTGGAGAAAATGAGTCTACATGTGGACCCTTTAAGAGCAGAATCTTAATTCCCTACAGCCTTGTTTCTCCTGGTTCTAAGCCTCATTGGATCTTGAAATCAGATGTTTTGGGGACTTGTTTCTCTCAAACAGGTACCAAGGGTTGGGGTGCCTCATGTGGGGCACAGACTCCTTATTCCTCAACAAGAAGCTTCATTTTGTGAGCTCCCTCTTGACTCTTAAATTGTGGGATTCAGTGTCAGGAGTAGGGTTTTTGGTAAAAATATGTCTCTGCCTCTCCTACCCATCTCAGCGTGCTCTTTTTATCTTTTGTTGTGGAAGATCTGTTCAGCTAGTTTTCAGAATATTTTTCAGAGAGAATTGTTGCATATATAGCTATGGATTTGTTGTGTTTATGGGAGGAGGTCAGTTCAGGATCCTCCTATGCTGCCATCTTGAGTCAGAACCTCTCAGGTTTTCTTAATGAAAGAACAGAATTAGAAGGAGGAAATGAATTACTAAAGGTCACAGGTTGGATGTTGGTTTTACTGATCTATCTCAAGGCTGACACACAGTAATTGCTATATAAATAACTTTGAAACGCTGTACTGATTGTCATAAAGACTGTACTAATTTACAGCATGAGGTTCCTCAGAAATTAAAATAGAACTTTCATATGATCCGGCAATTCCTTCTGGGTATATACTGAAAGGGATGGAAATTGGAATCTCAAAGAGAGGGCTGTACTCCCATGTTCGTTTGTGACAACATGAATAGGCCTGAAGGACATTATGCTAAGTGAAATGAGCCAGACATAGAAAGAAAAATACTGCATGATCTCTTTTATGTGTGGTATTTAAAATAGTCACAGAAGCTAAGAGTAGGATGGTGGATACCAGGGTCTAGAGGGCTGAGGAAATGACATGACATTCGTCAGAGGGTACAGTTTCAATAATGTGTGATGAATGAGTTCTAGAGATCTAAGGTATAGGATGGGGATAATAGTTAACAATACCGTGTTGTATACTTGAAATTTGCTGAAAGGATAGATGTTAAATTAAATCTCACCTCCCCCCCCCCCACAGGGATAGTAACTATGTAGAGGTGATGAGTATGTTAATTAGCTTGATTGTGATGATCATTTCACAATGAATACATATATCAATACATCAAGCTGTACATCTTTGAACATATCCAATTTTTACATTCCTTGATACTTCAATAAAGCTGTTAAAAATAATTTTGATCTATCTTCTATAAAAACATTTACTTCTTTTCTTCAAGATATTTTGAAGATGGTCAGGAATCCAGGAATCCTTTGATCTTCATAGCTATACCTTACAATGACTCCTTTGGTATGTATGAGAAGATGTACTAGAATGTCCACATTATGATCTGAGGTCAGGTAGAAGTTTTCTATAAACTAGTTTTGTCATGAACATTAAAAAGCAGTGTTGAACCAAAACTCTGGAGGCAGTGTATAAATCCTAATATTTTAATAGTTGCTCCCTTTTAAAGCTTGTAAAAATGGTAAGACTTATCTACAAAATGAATATTCAAGGAGCGGATGGCTATAGACACAGGCTAGCACACTCTCCTGATCTCTCCTGACCTGTCAAAGTGCAGACATTCAGGCTGTAATATTGGTGCCTTTCAAAATAATATGTAATATCTGAAGTCTATTTTGAAAGGATTATGTAGTACTAAAGATTAACTGAACTTTAATTCATTCTTATTTAAAAACAGTGCATACAGGAGCAGAGAATTACCTAGAGGCAAAATTATGGTTGTTTCTATGCTGGAATTAAATAAAAACTAGTTAAACTAGACTTGGAAACTAAGCAGCAGTTAAAGTGGGACTTCTTAAAACCATCTTAGGAGGTGGGTCACTTTTTGCTGCAAGAAATTAAATTCCGTGATTTGAGTGAAAGCTTTCAGATTTGCTTCCATGGTGCGGAAATGAAAACATTTTACACAGACTGCATCTAAATGTGGGTGAGTCACCAATCCATATCTGGCCTTCACCCATGTTTGTGTCAAGCTGACACATTGAAATAAGTCCCAGATGGTCCCTGTCTCCTTTTTGAGTGTTTGTTCTCCAATTTTTACTTGAAAGCATTCCTCAGTGCTGGGCACAGAGTGAAAGACTATATTGGGGTTTCTGCCAATCTCTTAATTCATAGCAGAGGTGACCGACAATGTCACATATTCGATAAATAATAAACATAGGACTCCATTTAACACCCAATTTTCAAATCCACTTACAATAGAAAATTTCCCCAGAAGTTCTTCTTAGCCTTTCTGACTCCCTTTGGGAAATCTGGCTTTGGCCATATGATTTTACTTAGCAACTCAATCTCATTTTACATTATTACCACCCCCCCCATCCCCATTCTACTTCCATTATCTCATTCTTCAGAACTGTGTGATTTTAGAGGACTCTTTTGTTCTTTCTCTCTATATTTCTTATTTATTTGAGAGAGAGAGATAGAAGGGAAGGAGAGGGAGAAGCAGTCTCCCCATTGACCAAGGAACCCAATGTGGGGCTCAATCTCAGGACCCAGGGATCATGACCTGAGCTGATCATGATCTATAAACTAGTTTTGTCATGAACATTAAAAAGCAGTGTTGAACCAAAACTCTGGAGGCAGTGTATAAATCCTAATATTTTAATAGTTGCTCCCTTTTAAAGCTTAAAAGGCAGATGCTTAACCAACCAAGCCACCCAGGCACCTCAGAGGACTTTCTGTCCTTGGGATCTGCATTGGACACTAAAGGATTCAAAGCCATGGTTCTCACACCACTTGTATCAGAATCAGCTGGATTCCTGGGCCTCAACTCACACTCACTGAATCATCTGTTGATAAGGCCGAGACATTTGAACTTCTACAGACAAGTTATATAGCTATATGTATGCTTTTATACTGGTGTAAAATGATGGCATTATCCAGTGAATTTGACCTGGGAAAAAAAGATTTAAGCTGAAGAAATGTAATGTCTGCCAGAGGGCACAGGGGTAATTTGACAGAGAATATCAATGTGTCCTTATATCACCCCATATTATCATAATTGAAATACCCATGCTCCAAGTAGATGTGTGTAAGGTGTTAAATGCTGTTAGCAGAAAAGAGAGTCTTGTTGTTTGTCCTCAGAGTTCCAGGAGCACTCTTACTTACTGTCCGGGTTCTTCTTGTCCTATAACTTATCTTGCTCTGGGATTTCACAGCATAAGGAGCATGTATTGGTTATCTTTGCTTTTTCTCATTCATTACCTGCACCAAATGGCAGTGGTGCTGTCTTTCCAGGTAGTCTGTGGCCTAACCTAGCCAGCTCCCTTTGTGGTGGCACTTCCTGGTTGGTGGCTCACCTGTGTCTAGACCCTCCTGCCCTCACCTCTGACCTGATGCCTCCTTCCACTTACACGGCTACACAGGAGGCTTGACCAGTGACACTTCCCTACGAAAACTGAAAGAGGTCAAGAAATCTGAGAAATCTGTGTTTCTCTGAGTGGCTGGACTGGCAAAGTGAGAATCTAGAGTATTTACACTTTATACCATGTAGACTAGACAGTAAGGAAATCCAGCTTTTATTTTGCTTTTTGTAAGTTCAGCAGCATTCAAGAGCTGACGTTGTAACCTAGATGTTCATTTCTCATGTTACTGTGGTTATTGCCAAATACATTGGTGGGAATAGGGCGTAATAGGGCCTTGACATAAAATGGCAGTATGGTGATTTCTGAAGCCAGAAAAGGTTACTTGTCTCTATACAGATAACTTCTCAGCCTGTGAATCCATCCAGAGATTACGTGCTACTATCACAAAAACCTGTCAACATTTGTTTCTGTACTTTTTATGTTTCAGTTTGTGTGTTCAGCTGTAAATAAGAGAACACTCGGTAAAAATAGGAGCAGATTAACCTTACATAACAATAAATATAAAGGAAGAAGATTTGAGGGTCATGCTTCTCCAGTGCCTTTGCTTCTCCATTCTCAGCATATAAATGTAGTCTACCCTCCAGGCTGTGGGATGACTGTCACAGCCCCAGGCATCCTACCCTCAGACTCTAGGAAACAGGAGAGGGGCTAGGAGCATAACTTTCCTTTCTTGCTATTCTCTTCATTTATTCTTTTTCCGTTAGTAGGAAAAATATTCCTCCTGGTCTCTCTAGATCCTTCTGGATAGATCTAGGTTAAATGTTTATCCCATCACGCACGGCAGCTTCCCTGACATTCCTACATTTCTGATGGCCTGGAAGCCAGCAGTAGCCTCCCAATATTTCTTCCCTCAGCCTTTCCAAACACTGCCTTAGATTCTTTCTTTTCTGCATTAAATGCTGTCCGTGAGGGTTTTTTGCCATCCAGACTGAAATTTTATTATGTTCTCTGTTTTTAAAAATGTATTTGTTGCTCTTAATGGGAAAAGAATCTGAAAGATTACATAACTCTGGTCTGACATGCTTTGGGCTTCATCTCATTCTTGCAGAGTTTAAGCTGGAATACGCATATTGTGTCTAGAAGCAGGCATCACATGTAAGAGTGCCCAATACTCACATGTGTTTGTGTGTGTTTGTGTGTCTGTGTGTGTGTGTGTAGGTGCCTGGTCAACAGCACCAGTTGAGCCAAATCTTTGAGTCCACCGGGCCAGGTATGTGAGATACGTGAGTGAGAAACCTCCAGACCAGTGCATTCTCCAACAGTTTTCATCATTCCCAGCATTCACTACTACAGCTCCAGGCATAAACAAGCCACCCACCCAGTGCCCTATCTAAATTCCTCACAGAATGTATAAGAATTATAAAATGCTTGTTGTTTTCCTCCACTTGATTTTCAGAAGGTTTGTTACACAGCAATAGATAATGGTAACCCGAGGACAGGATTTGGGTGTTCCTGGGTCTTCTCATCAATGCCTTTTTAATATTTCCCTTTCCATCAAGGTTAATCTTTCTACTAGTAGTCCACAAGCCCTTAAAACCACATTTTAGATTTCTACTGTCTTTCCCTTGGAACTGAACCTACTACTGAGCACTCAGTAGGAGCTTTCCAAAATCTGTATTGGCTAACTGGCACGGTGGTGCCTGGACTCTGCCGCAGGAGCAAACACTGACCACAGGATCTGAGAGTATGGATTGTGTGGGATGCCAAATGCACAAAGGATCCAGACAGAACTTTCCTGAGCCAGTATTGCATGCTTTTACCACATTTTATGATGTGTACATGGTTTACTGGGTTCCCATTCCTCTTTTTAATTGGAAACTATTTGACATTTCTTTTGGTCACATAGGAAATGGAAAAGAGAACCTCATTCAGAATTTGGCATTGCATATTAGTTAGGTAACTTTGTGATTTTTGAAGTTAGGAAGGGGTTGAACTGAAACCAAGAACTGCTACTAGTCTATGACTGGCAGGATATGAATTCACTTAAATGGCTGCAGAAGTGGCCTTGTCACCTCTTTTGTCCCAGTCAATTCCTTGGTCTTTATGAATCAAGATCATTGCACATCTTGCCTGCGCAGGGATAATTATTAGACTGAGTAAATTAATAAGTACCAAATACTCTGGAATCTAAAATGGTATGCAGGCATTAAGTATTATTGTTAGAATGACTCTTAGTAATTGTACCTAACTGCTGTCCCTTAAAACATCTTATTAATTAAGTAAATAAAATACTGTTCTACTGAAACCCTTAGCACCTATTCTGGCATAGTAAAAGAAAAGGAATTATGGAAAAAACAGGCTTAATTATGATAATAAAATAATTTTCTGTGCATCTTTCCTTCTTTCCTCCTACTTACTTCTCAGTGGTAGGCTCTGCTCCTCTAACTGAGGATGTTCACAGAGTGCAGTTGTGGAGTATGGGAAGCAAATGTCAAGCACGTGAAGAGCGATTATCCCACAAAGAATATCTGGCACCCTCATTGGGTTTCAAAGGCAGATGTTGATGTGCTACTGCCAACATTTCTCAGGTGGTCTGCCCAGTGTGCGACTGCTCTCTGGCCCAAATGACACCCCATTCCCAGATGTCACAGTGCTTCTCATGTCACCTTCCTGTGAATGAGAATGGAAAAGATTTCTGAAGTAATCACAGTTGTAAACTTTCATCTTAGCGGAAAGGCTAATCATCTTAAACATGTTAACAACTCAGACTTATCGCTGGACCTGAACTCTAACTTCACCTATGCCTGTACCACACGGGCATTCATTTGCTCTCTCTTTGATCTAGATATGTAAACCCTGAGAGCCCCCACTACTCCCTCCCACCCCCATGCCACCAAGATTGGGACCACAGTAGCCGTATGTCAAGCTTTTCAAGCTTTTGTTCATCCTTCACAGTAGGAAATGAATAAATGCTTTTTAATTAATTGTTTAGCCTAATTACAATTCACTTCACTTGGAGGGAATAAATGTATGCTGGAAAAAGAAACTGATACACTTGTTTTATGAATACAAAAGAGTCAGTTGAGAATTGTGTTTTATATAATACTTGAAATCAAATCAAATTCCAAAAGCTAAGTGATTTCTTCTAATTACTAAGCCATCCTAAGTGTCTTTGAAAAGAGTGGATGGGAGGATTCCAAACAGGGATTAGCTTTATTCCTTGGAGCTAGTGGAAGCACTAAACTATTGGATTAATAAAGAGTAAAACCAAAAGATTCTTTTGACCTTAACTTCAGTGAGAGGAGAGAGAGGAGTTCAAAATATATTTTTTTTTCCTTAAATGAATTTCATACTATCACTTTTCTAAGAACTCCTGTTGAGAAATGGCCAGTGAGAGTTTGGAACTTTCCACATTTGACATTGTAAAGCTATCCTCTTGGATATGTAGTGGGAAGATGAGAATGCTTTATTTACTTAAGTGTACCACAGTGCTGTCTGGCTACCTTTCTATGTAGCCATGGTTTACCCTCTTATGTTCTCTAAAGTGGCTATTCTAGTCCTCCATTCTTCTTAGACTTCCTTTATCACCCCACCTTTCTCATTTCTCAAAACTTGATGCCATGCAACTGGAACTCCTTTATCCTTTGCATCCACACCTAAACATTTCCTGAATCTGTGCCTTAGTTTTTTCTCCCCCCGCCTTTTTTTTTCATGTGCTTTTGCTTTTGCTTTATCTCTGCAGCAGTGGATGATACAGCCAACAACCTGTATGGCAGCAACAGCAATTTAATTGTCATTGGATGAGGACGTCCTTTAGCTTCAGACGCTGCCTTTGTGACAGGCAAGATGAGATTACAAACACAGTCCAACTGTGGTGATAATATATGGGTCACCAGAGAACTAATTATGGCAAAACTGAAGAACAGGACAGTCTTCTGGGGATAAGAATGATCAAGCACAGATATGTTGCTGTGCCCCCTGGGGTGGTAACTGATACCACCAGAGGAGAATGGGTGCTGTTGGTGCTCGGGAAATAAGGCAGGGAGCAGCATTATTACATTTCATACCTCTTTTACAACTACAAATCAGCAACATTTGGAACTGGCTGCACTGGGAGACCAAACGGCAGCATGAAACCATTTTGAATAAGGGGGCAGTTCATCACTTTATAAAGGAACCTTCCATCATTTCCTGGAGGAGGCTAAATTAAATTAAAAATGAAATTATAAGATGAAAGAAGAGAAGAAGAAGAAGAAGAAGAAGAAGAAGAAGAAGAAGAAGAAGAAGAAGAAGAAGAAGAGAAAGAAGAACACTGTTCTTTAAAATAGAAGTTTCACCAAATTCAGAGAAAAATGTAACTTCTCATGGCAGTGGTCCCTTTCCATCCTCCCCAGGCTGCTGACAAAATGGGCTGATAACTGAAACTCCTATCAACCATCCCTGGAGAATTCTAAGAGTATTGAAGCGAAACAATGTTTGCAGAAAGTATTATGATTAAGGATCTAAGAATAAATAATACAGAGTGGGAAATGGATGAGACATTCATCTGGTGACAGATTCATCTGGTGACATTCATCTGGAGACATCTGGTAATGGCAGATACCATCTAGAGTATGTCAGACTGGGAAGTCAGGCTTATACTCTGGCCATGGACACTTGCTTACTGTTTGCTGAATTCTCACACATGTCCTCCTTTTAAAGCCTCTCTAGGACTTGAGAAGAAACTTTGTTAGATGCTGGATATGCCAGCCATAAAATAGTGACTCTTTCCCATGAAGATATTCAAGACAAGCTCATCAGTTTTGACTGGGGCAGTGCTGTTCTGGGAAGTGATAAGGTGGTGAGCAAGAGGGTCTGCAGCAGCTTCTTTCATAAATATGATAGTTAGCCTGAAAGTCATGTTCATTGTGATCGTTCTGGTCTCACTCAGTGTCACCTGCAATGTATGATCTTAAAGCCTTGTGAAATTCTTCTCCTGGCCAGTTCTCAAGCATGGCATGCTTGCCGAGGCCCTCTGCCC